>NC_045563.1:58005010-58055010 GCF_009819795.1 Aythya fuligula
TGTTGACTGAACTCATTGTACTCTGGTATTGAGATTGGTGGTAGACTTTGGAAGAGGTAGCAAAAGATTAAAAAAATATTTTTGTAATTATCGCAAACGAAAACATTTCATGTTCTTCCACTGCATATTTTGAAGTGAAAAACTCTTTGTTTTCTACGTCTCCTGTCAAAAATATGAAGCTTTAATATGTCAGTGCCGTCTATTCAAATGGAAAGAACCATTTAGATATATTTTTTTCCTTTAGAGCTTCATCTTTTTCCAGTGCTGTGGCTGTTCCCCCTGGCAAGTTCTAGTTACATTCAAAATATTCAAATCAGTGTGTCTGATAAGGTTGCCTGGTCTCTTAGCTGTTTTTTATTTATTTATGGGAAGAAATATTTAAATGGTATTTAGAAGAAATCATTATACAGGTAGTACCAAATATATTCCTTACTCGTTTTCCTTCCCTCTCTCCAGCTATGGGTCAGAATTTAACAGCTCTCAAGAGTGCCTGGCTGAATAGCAGCAGGCTTCTAAATCTCAAATCAAGTGCTCTTCAAAGCACCTTACTTCTCTCAAGATAAAAACTTGAGGCAGGTTTTTCTATCTGGCCTATTCATCAAGTATAGTCTACTGCATTGTTGACACTTCTAAACACTAAAGGGATTTTAAAGATCTTATTGCTCTAAAGAGACTTACTTGTAGTAGGGAATAAAGAGGTAAAATAAAAAAAATCCTGACACATGAAAAGTGCAAAATTGAGTAACCGCTAGAATCATCTGAAAGCAAATAACTATAATTTGACATATAGTTTCTGTACAAAACACATCTTTGATGTAGGAACCTGCTCAAATGTTCAGCCCTCCCCCAGCTGCCAGAAAAAAAAAATAGTAATGTTTATTTTAATCTCAATTATTCACAGGAGTCTGGCATTTAATGTGATACCGATTTCTATCATTCACATTTAATACATTTGTCTGAGTTTACACTGTGTTCTCCTGTCTTACACAGAGTCATTTAAAAAGGAATTAGCGTGACCTGTCTTTTAACCTTTCACTGGCAACTTCTCATTCTGGGCTTAAACTTCCTTTAAGGCGTCCCTTTGCCAAAGGGTAGTCAACGTGACAACTGGATCACCAATGCTTTTTTTTACCATTTTGCGTAAGTAATATCAATCACTGAGTAAAAATCCGTCACAGGATGTTTTTGCATCAAAACAGGTTGATCCAACATCGTGGATATTAAATTACACTTCAGTGGCTTTTGAAGCCTAAGTTTATTTGGTAGAAACACTATAAAAGGCTTTGTTAACTGGAGCTTTAAACTGTAGCCCTCATAAGTCATGGGGAATCGGTAAAAAAAAATAGGAAAATAGGAGATACTGAAATATGAATTATTTAATTGCCACGATGTCACGTGGAAGTTACAGGAATTGAGCATGCTTTCATGTATCAGTACCAGATTTTAGGGTGAGAATACAATGATAGTTGATTTTTTTTTTCTGCTAGCCTGTTTTTTGCTTTACTGCGGAGCACCTGACAGTTGAATTTACCATTGCCCAGCTGAAGTTTGTAGCTCGTGAAAAGCTGCAAACATAAGCAAACTGGTCTTCCGCCTGGCTTCATGAGTGCGGAGGATTTCATAAACCAGCAATACATTTATTTAATACAGGGATTCGTAATGAGAGTTTGCACTTACAGAGCACTTTTCCGTCTCCAGCGCTCTTTTAAAGCGATTAAGTAATTTGTGTTTTCCTGCACATAGTATTCCTGCCAGGCAGACTGAGAAAACACCTATAGGAAAGGAGAACTTGTCTATGCATGAAAAGCAAATTTAAAAAAAAATAAATAAAAAATAAATAAAAAATAAAAAAGCTGTAGAAAATTAAGCTGCTTCAGAAAGCTATTAAATTGTTCCTATCCCCGAAGCTTTACAAATGTGCTAATTGTTGTGTTCTGGTCATGTAAGATGTTTCTGCACGGAGCTAAGACGATTTCCTGTTGGTGAAGAGGGAGGGAGCGGAGGGCTGGCCAACAGCCTGCGATGAATCTTCCCTTTGGGCAGCGCGTGCTTCACTTCTGAATGCCCAGAAATGCTTCACAGATGTGCTGCGCTGCCTAGCAATGGAAATTTTCTAATTCTAGCTGACCTAAAAAAGTAAATAGACCGCTGAGCATTGGTCTGTTCCCGGTATAAAACAGCAGTGCCCCCCCAGCCAGCATGGACATTTTGCCCCACTGCTTCCTCACCAGAAACTTGCCAAACCTGTGACACTGCTCTCTTGAAACAGAGCCTTTCCTGGCCATGTTGTGTGTTGTCTTACGCTGTGTGGTGTAACGTAAAGCTGTACAGCTCACCCTGCCTGAGCAGAGGCAGTGCTGCGTGCCTTGGAGAGGTTTTGTAGGTGCGCAGACCGGCCACTATGCCATTACCAGCAGCTGATACGCAGTCAGGAGCACCGAGGGTGCATTTGCGGGTATAGTTACGTATTCGGTTTGTGTTTGTACATGTAACTTTTGAAACGGGTGGATTTTTAGGGAAGGGGGAGGAAATGAGCGTTGGCGCTGTACACAAGATGCAGACGAGGCTGCTGAGGCAGCAGCAGGGCAGGCCTCAGTGGGGCTGCTCCAGGGGCTCCGAGCAGCTCCCACTTTCTCCTGCTCTTCTCAGGAAAGCACTTCATTAAACCCTAGATTTCATACAATCTGTAGAGACTGAATACTCAGGATCACATGGGAGCTTCTGGACAATACGTATTTTAGCAATAGCTGGCAGAACTGTTCGATTCAGAAGTCTGATGGTATTTCTGTTATCTTTCTTCTTTGAGTTGGTAACTTGGGCATTGAAATTCATTTGCAATGGAGCCTTGCTAGGGCAAGTTACATGTCTTGGACCTTTCTGCAAAGCTTGAAGATTTATCTGGATTAAATCTATCTGGAAAATTTTATCAAGGGGCAGAACACTTTATGGGTTTATTTGTGTTGTTCCGCACCCTCAGATACAGTGATACTCCTTAAATGGAAGTATTAATGAATTTGCTGAAAAGTGACAAAATTGTTAAATGGAGCCAGAAGCTTGGTAGATTACAGTGAACTTTAACAGATAGCTTTGGATGAGAACTCAAATATTTGGTTACTTTTCCAGCTAGGCTGAAATTGTTGATATTGCCAGTACGGTTGCAATATGTTGGTCCTCCACAGAACAGATGCTTCTGTCTGTGAATGCTATTCCTCCCCGCTTCTCACTCACACAGCTTTTGTTTGCATACACAGAGTCTTGGTTGGACAGCTTGAACACTTCTCAAGCTTTTCAGTAGAAAGACCCAAGTTCTTGTAGAGCGGCGCAGGCATCGCCAGCAACTCTGGAATGCTTCCAGTGAGCCATCTGGGGTTTGATACGAAATCCGTACTTGGTGGCACATTGCAATGTCATTCAAAGAAAGAGGAGATGCAGCGGAGGCACTGACTCAGTGAGGTTTCCTATAGTTGTAGGACTGAATTCCTCCCCTTGACCTTTTACTCTCCCAGCTAAAAATTTAGTTTAAGCTCGTCATCCAGGTTTCCTGAATAAGCAGCAGAGATGGGCAAGCACTTGCAAGAATGATTCATCTCACCCTAAGTATATAATATAGGTTAGACTGAATGGCTGACTTGTAGACAGCTGCAATTAGGTTGAATGAATCCATCAGGGAAGAGAATGTGACATGAACATTAGTGTCCATCCGGACTATCCCGAGAGCCCTAGAATTATTCAGCCTTGCATTACGAGTCCCACAATCCTCTTACATAAGCTCGGGGAGGAGGGGTTCAGCAAAAAGAGCAGACCTACAGGAGCAGCGTTATTCTGCTTGCTTTGCATATCCACTGTCAGACGTGTGAACTACCATTTGAATTCAGAGCAGCATTTCCCTTCAGTTTGAAGACAATATTGTCCAATCTCAGCTATAACACGGCTAGATAGTGTATCTCCTCCTGCCCCCCATGTTTCCTTTTTTTCAATCCATCTTCTTTTCAGCCCTTTGTCACTTAATTTCTTCCCCTATGCCTGTTCTCTTCCAAATGTCTTTCTGTGCAGGATATTCTTTCTAACATAATATTTATTTATTTATTTTTAAGCTAGAAGAAGAAAAAAGCTTTGACATTAATATGATAATTATAAATCATGATATTTTTCATTCTGCCTGGATATTTTATTTTTCACCTCTTCCTCTTCATCCACTTTGTGTATTCAGACTGCAAATTCTTCAGGACAGAGGCAGTCTTTCAACATGTGCTTGATAAGAGCCTGGCAAGTACGTATTATGGTACTGTGGAAGTATTTCATACATTTCTGGTTGTATTTGAGTTCAGGATCAGATGTAGCACGTGGAGTGCCTATAACCATTGCTGATTATTCTAGCCTTCTTTACAACAATGTGAGCTTCTTCATCATGCAGAGACTGCAGTCGTAATATAAAGCGGGCCTGTCACTGCTAGGTGTGCTTTAAGCACCAAACCAACATTTGCCATTCCCAAGCATCGCAGAATGGAAATCTCCTGATAGTCTTCTCTTCCCTTCACAAATAACAAGTCATCTTCAACGCATCTTGAAGGGTGTTTTTTTTGGAATGAAAGAGCCTGTTCAAACAATTGTTCATTGCTTCATTTCCTGTTGCTGAAAAGTAATGACTAATGCTGCACATGGAAAAACCCACCAGTGCCTGCTCATGCGGTAATGGAAGTTCTTCAGACATCGTAAATCCCCTAGGGATTCATTTTACACAAACATATACAGAACTGGATTTTAATGGTACAAGTGATCTCTGAAAGATTTTCACTCTGCAAAATCCAGTGTTTAAAGAAATCAAGTTTTAAACTAGACACAGGAATTGAGATTCAAAGTACTTGGCATAGTTTTCTAGAAATCTAGAAAGAGCTGAAGCAGTACCGTGCAGCGTATCCCAGCAAATCAGCGCAGCTTGAATTTAATCATCTCAGTATTATAAGATCAATTCTGTAAACTAGATACACCGGAAAGCTGCACTGAAGAGGCGCATACTAAGATTCAGTACTACAAAATGTGAAATGGCTTTCACAAAATCTATCAGAAAAGGAAGTGGATTTATTAATGGTGCTTAATTTGACCAGGATACTTTGAAGTCTCTTTTAAAATAATCTTTTTGTAGCGTTGGAAACTTACAGCAGAACATCACTGTCTTGCAAATGAGCTAAAAGTCATAATTACCCTTGTTTTATTTTATATTCTGGAAGTGGAAGAAAGTGTGTTATAATTATGTTGAAGTATTGTAAGTACTATTAGCTATATATTAAAAATTATTTTCATATTAGCAATGTATCCTTTAGCAAGCAGACAGGGATATAAAGGTACAAGTATATTTATCAGCTATTCTTAGTGGAAGCTTTCTCTCATCACCTGATGTTAACACTAATTAATTTTGAC
Organism: Aythya fuligula; assembly: GCF_009819795.1. Lineage (NCBI taxonomy): Eukaryota > Metazoa > Chordata > Aves > Anseriformes > Anatidae > Aythya > Aythya fuligula. Next base: position 58,010,429 of record NC_045563.1, read on the forward strand.
AGTTCAGATTATGCTTCAACATAAAAAAAGAAATAGGAAATGCATATGGTAGGTGTGCTTATTTTAACATGGGTTGATACAGTCGTGATTAGCTCTAAGTCAATCACAGCTACCTGAAAAGTAGAAAATTTTAGAATGCTCTTTTGAAAAGTCAAGTCTTTTATCATTGATTTAGATGATGTTTCATTGCTGTGATCTAACAATGGTAATATAGCATCTGTGAATATCTGTGAATGAGATGAAACTGAGTTCATGTCCATTATACAGAAAAAACAGTTACAGCTGTTCTGTGTCCTCGTTTTGTTGAAATACTGAGAAAAATTGTAATGTGAAAAGGAGTTTGAGATTCTTAATAAATGAGTCTTAAAATAGTTTGCCTAAGGCCTAATTGCAGTTATGGGAGGATCATTTGGCACCACTCTTATCACAATATGAAAATGCATATAGATTGTGAGACATTAATTGTAACCAAACTTCAGGATGATTTTGTAATTTCTGCTAGAAGAGAGCAAGGCTGGTTGACATGACTTTTCTAGTCCTTGCAATGTCTTCAGTGGCAAAGGGCTTACTGTTTTGCCACAGGAAGTATTTCCCAGGTTTATTAAGCCAGAAGAACTCCATGGATTTTCTTAGTGATATTGCAGTGTTGTTATGAAGGTACATTGCCATAAGTGATACGTCACTCCGCTGGACTACATATCACATAAAACATAAATCATTTCATCATAATTCACATCTCTGGTGTCTCTGAATTTGTGAACTTGACAAGGAAAGAAGCCAAAACTTACAGCCACCACTATGTCAAGTATATGAAGAAACACTTCTCTTAGAAGAAATTTAATTTCATACCTGCACATCTTCTTTATTTATATTAACCCCAAAGACAGCAATTTGTTTTTTGCTGAAAAGACCGGTTTCAGTGCTTGATGGTGACCTGTTAAGAAAGCAGGGAGCAGAAAGCCAGAGCATAGGAAGGTGGCAAGGACCTGAGCTGGAGTGCAGCTGAAGGGTTTTGCACTGTTTTGGCCCTGACACAGGCAGCTAGACCCAGCTGTCTGGGACCGTCGTCTTCAGTGCAGAGGCAGAGAGACAGCTCCGTGGCTATGCCAACACTTGGCATCCCTCCACTGGGCTCCCTCTTTTCTTAAATTTTAGGTTGCAGATTTGCATTTCCAAATGGAATGTCCTTCTCCCCAGCCTGCCTCTGTTGTCTTATTCTTTATCAAGAAATCTATTTCCAGTCAGGTCACCACGACCACTTGACATCTTGATAATTTTCATGGAAGAAACCAGGTTCTTCCCTCTGAGAGGAGGCTTTATAAAGCTGCATTGCTAACCTCCTCTAGATTTCTCCTTAATCCCCCTTTTTCATCGCACCTACAAAAATGCTTAAGTCTAGGTACCTAAATGCTAAGTACTTAGGCTTAATGCCTGGGTACTATGATCATTGAAGTAATTACTAGCAATTATAAATGAGGCGGTTAAAAAAAAAAAAAAGTAAAAAATAAAGCATAATGCAGGGGCAAAGTGGCATTGTAAGCAGCAGTAACAGGAGATCAGCCTCTGTACCTCCAACCATTCTCGATATCCCTTGTGTGGGCTTAATAGAAAGGCAAGAGTTCTGCTTCAAAGAGAAGCAGGATATAAACTCGGAGCCTGCATCTTTCGTTTTCCCAGCATTCCTAAAATTCTTCTCCCCACCCTCCTCGTCCCCCTGATCCAAATCCCTTAGGCTTTGGTTACTTCAGTCTTCATAGAATTGTAGCAAATGGAACTGGAAGGGATCTAGAGAGGTCATTAACCCACCTCCCTGCCCCAAGGCAGAGCTCTAGCCATGGCAGACTAATAGGCAATTTTTTGCTCAGATATCCAAAGAAGTAGAATGGTGACGATTTTTTATATATATTTTGTTTTAAGCTGCAGTTTTGGAAGTTAAGGCTCAGTTGTTAAAAGCTTCATGTAACTGTTAGCAGAATCACAAGGTTAACCTCGATGGAATTGCGTTAGTATTCCCAAAATTAAGAACAAACTCCTACCTCTTTTTTGATCAATGATTTTGCATTGCTCACGTCATTACTGATTCATTTGCTGAAGTATTACACTTACAACAGATGCCAAAATACAGTAATGATTTGGGAGAATCACCGTGGGTTTAGATTGTTGCCAATATATGTATATTTGCTTATCATATTGTTACCAAATGTTTTTATACTTTTAATTGCTTAAAACGTTCCCAATAATATGTTATTTTAGTAACCCTCAATTAATTTTATGGAACGTTGCTGTTTCTTGAATGTCTTCCACCTCAATTATTTCTGAGTACTTTAGTCAGCATAAAAATAATCTGTACCTCTCACAGACAAATATTTTCATAAAAATATGAAAGATAATTTGAGCAGCTGATTGTTGTTTATACCATATAGGGGCAATATGAGATTTCACTAGTTATTTCTGCAACACGGTGCCAATATATTCTACAGATGGATATGTGTAGTGTGCATGGGTAGCTGGATAGTAATCAGTTATTTAACGTTATCTCTAGTAGCTAGCTTTTTGTTTAACCTGTCATTGGTCACTTAGGTTCAATTGTAGTATTTTTACTTTATTTCCAACCCCTTTTATTGTCAGTTAAATCCTGCGCATCGTTCCTATGCATTGTGTACCTGAGGTACAATCACCAGCAGCAGAGGTTGCTAGGAAAACTCTGCTGGTCAATCCTCTTAACACGAAATAGAAAAAAAAGACTGTTCTTCACCATAAATCTGTAAAACAATTCCCTTGGTAAAATCAGCTACACTGGAAAAAAGAACTTGCTAGTGTTTTTGTAAGCTAGTGCTTTTGTCTGCTATTTTTGTCTATTTTTTGTTGGTTAAAAAATGAAAATAGAAAATCCCACCCCAGCCAAGTGCACCAGCCCCCTGGAACTTCCTAGCACAGCGGTGATGTGAGTCTTTGCAGCCCTGCCTTCCTTGGCAGACCCATGTCAGAGAAGCATCAGTGCTGTGTTTGGTCCTCAGCACTGGGACCGGACTGAAGGATCCCAGCTCAGCATCCCCTCTGGCCTGTCACCTGATGTATTCTTATCTTCCTCTTCTTACCATTTTTTTTCCCCCCATTGAAAACAAATAAAGTCATTAGAAGTTTTCTTCAGGCAGAGGGAGGAGCAGAGACAAAGTATGCAATAAGTTTTGTCTGAGCTGTTTTCCTTTCATAATGCGTGCCCTGGAGCTGTGTGCTTAGCTGTGTTCTGTGTAATTGTGCCTATTACCACAAAGCCTTCGTGACCTGCCCAGGACAACTGAGCTTGTCCCTGTTCCTCCCTCCTGTAGTGTCCTTCTGAAGATGCTCAGTTTCAACCTGACAGCTTATATATTTGTATATTTACTGTATATTACTGTGTATTTAACAGTTATGCCAGGATGTGTTTTTTTGCTGTCCTGTGATAATCTGCCTCTTCTGTGTGCACACTCAGGGCATGCAGCCTGGCCCTTTTCTGGGGATGTTCCCACTTTCCAGCTGGGAACTTTCCTACCCCGGGCAGGGAAGAGCCAGGGACAGATTGAGGACAAAAGGAGAAGGACAAAAGGATGAGGAAGATGAGGAGGATGAGGGGCTGAGGCAAGGAAGAGTGGCCTGAAGCTGAATGTGAAGCAAGGCATTAGGAACAGGAGCAGGGACTATGGGCAGAAATAGGCAAGAAAAAGCCAGGAGTGGCAGAAATGCAAACGAGGGGCTTGGAAGCAGAAAGCTGCAAGTGGCTGGAGCAGAGGCTGGGGTGCAGATACCTGGACAAGGGATGTTTTTGTGTTGAAGATCAGCTACAGAACAGAAGGCCTGGGCACTGACAAGTAGGATTGCCTAAGTGAGCAAAATCAGGCAAAGTGCTAAGAGAGAGATTGAAAGGGATGGGGGTCACAGCCTCTGCAATAACAGAGAAGGCTGTCCACCAGAAAACATTTTGTCCTAAACTGGGACTTCAAATGCAACTGTTCCTCTGTGGTCAGCAAATATCTGTGAAAATGTCTGATCGTTCTGTAATGCTGGTGCTCAAAAAGGATCACAGCCTATTCATGCTCTCACTTAGTGTGTGAGTGCAAGTCACTGCAGTGCCCACAGTGGTGCCAAAAATAAAGGCCTGCTCTTTAGCCTTTGGATGCCTGTGTAATGCCACGTGATCCATTGCCAGTTTGTTTGTGTTCTGAGGCTTCTATTTCTTTTTTTAAGGGGGTAAAAGTACTTAATAGGATTAATATTTGCAGTCCTGTTTATATTTTGAAGCTGCACACAGAAAATATAAGGAATTTTGGGATGCCTATTTAAGCTTTATTAAGATGCAGTATTTGTGTGTGCTGTGATTCAGATCGCAATGGCAGGATAATATCCAGCTGTTTTCAGGGGACTTTGGTGTTGCTTATTGTTCAGAATAAACCCGATCTGAGGATGCAAATGGCATGAGCAGTGAGATACACTTCTGGAGATCTGGCAATTTATTTCGGTATTTGAAAACTGGGATTGTAGAGAGGGCAAGGATTGCAAGAGGGATGGTCTCGTAATTAAGAAAATTGAAGGATATCTTGGAGTCTGGTATGTCTCTTCCACCCACCGTTTTTATTTCCGTACCCTTGCTTCATGTCTGCCCCCTTCTGAGGACCTGCCTTGGGGTTCCTGAAGAAATACTGAGCACTCGCAGCTGCAACCGAAGTTACCATTTGAGCACGTGAAATGCTGCACAGTGCTAAACATCCTGGGAGAGCAAGTCCTAAACGGCTCAGATGGTGTTTCTGAAATTAACTCATGCCTTTTACCCTATTTTTTATGTGCCTTGATTCCCTGTCCATGAAATGGAGGTAACTTTGCTGCCGTATCTCACAGGAATATTAGGAAAACAGCACAGTTGTGTTTGTGGAGAATTCAAGTGCTATATGCTGACATGGGCTATTGAAAAGCCATTCTGCCTTCGGAGCAAGGTTTGAATAGTGTACAATAAATACGTCAGAAAAGTTCAGAGTAAACAATGACAAGAAAAAAAAAATACTGAATAGCTGGTCACTAAATGAGCAGTGTGCATCCTCATCCCTGAATAAGATGGGAGAAAAAGCATACGTGTGTGCAGCTAACCACTGTATCGTGGCAAATACAGCTGTAAAAGCTTAACTCAGCCCCGCTCTCCAACCTCAGCATCTTGCATTTTAACTTTTCCCATCTGAGTCTTTGTGGATTTATAAATCTTCTTTGTTTTCTGTTTCTAATACATTTTAGTGGACAAGCACAGCATGGAATAAGAGGCTGCGAGTATGTCAAGGATTTTGTGTTTTGTTTTGACCACCCTGGTAAACCCAGGCCAGCATAGCAGGGCTTGACGTGGTTCCCCACCCACAAGATGAGGTGGTCCCTGCGTGAAACCAGTTTGCTGAGTCTCGGGGCTGTTTGCTCTTAATCGCCTCGTTCCAAATCTGTGTGGCAGACTTGTCAAAAAGGTCAATAACTGCAAAAAAAAAAAAAAGAAAAGAAAAACAAAGAAAATGATGCTGTGTTTCCCTTGCGTCTTCCCTGGTGAGGACAGAGACAGCCACGGGGAGCGGGAGCAGGCAGGACTGTTCACTTGCACATCCCACACACCAGGTGCCCTCTACCCTGTTAGCAGAGTGCTGAATACTTTTTGGGGAGGGAAATGCGACGGAAGGATCTCCTGAGTGCTCCCCTGTGCTTTCGGCAAGAAGCTGTTCAACACTGGCTTTTCCTCGCCCTCTGCTTTCCTCCCGTGTGCCCCAAGCAATCCCAGTGGTACCTCGGCTCTTTCTCAGCAGGCCACCACAGCAGGCGTGTGCCCTTCTTTGTATTTTCTCCGTGTAGAAATGGGACCTTGAGGACTGCAGTTAATGTCCACAGCTGTGCCTGACCTTTGTAGGAACGAGCCGGGAACTGTAGGTGCAATTTGCCATGCCAGGACTCCGATTCAACCAGCTGAAAGGCAAGAGCCCCACTAGCGGTACCCACAGGGGGGCTTTTCACACACCTCAATGGTGGGCCACACGGCCAGCAGCGAGCTGAACACACCGCAGATAGGGATGCTTTCCTGTGCTTTTCCTATCGAATCCTTACCTGGAGGGAGAGGGGATCCTGTGAAAGTTGCAAAGGTATCGAATAAAGGCTGGCTGTGTGTATTTCTGTGTTCTGACAAGAGCACAAATACAGCAAAAGTAGACAATAAGCATGATCTATGCAGCCCGATAGTTTTGCAGCCATTGCTGTTATCCTGCTCCCTCCAGAAAGCCACGCAGCGTCGCCTCTGCCTACTAAATCTTTCAAGAAATACGCTTCTTCCATGATACCAGTTTCATAAATTATTGCACTGTAAGATGCTCGGCTGTCTCAGCTGCCTGGCTTTCAGAGCTGCACTGTGTCCAAAAGCCAGCCAGTAATTATCAAACTAAAGACTCGGTTTTCTGCTAATTTTGCCTTACTTTACAAAAGATAAATCGTAATATCACGCTTTTCATGTAAAGGCATCCTCAGAGGGAGAGTTGTAGTATTTTTGTCATAGCCAAACTGTAATGTTTGTTGTGCAAGAACTGCGTGCTTGTGGACAACGACATAACCTGTGCCTCAGTTTCCTCATCTGCAAAATGGCTGTAATGTCCCTACAGCTCAGAGGGGAAGGCAAAGTTTATTTAGCGTCTATGATTGCCTTATGGAAATGCAGCTGCTATCACTGTTTGCTTTTATTGAAAGCTGTCAGTAGAATATGAAGATGAAACACTTGGCAGAATTGTGTTGCAGTTCGGGTGATCCCTCTGTATCTTTTGTCCATCGTAACATTTATTTTCAAACTCCACCACAAGGTACGCGTAAGTGTGTGAAATAAAATGATATGTACATTGTCATGGCATAGAAATCCAAGGATTTCATGTAGCTGGTAATATAGAGGCAAAACATTTGTTTTCAAGGGAGAGTTGTGCAGATATAATTAAATACCTTGAGCAAATCTGGGTTTTGTTTAGAAAATTTTCATGGGAAGAATATGTTGTAATTTATAGAATCCAATATCTTGAAGTACACAATGAAAACATACAAAGCTATTTCTCGGTCCAGCTAAAAGCACATATGGGTAGATCTTATTTGTGTGAGTAACATCACTGAATTGGGAAGAAGAGTGCATTTTGAAATACGCTACGGAAAATAAATTCTACTGCCGTCAATCTTTCTTTTTTTCTCTCTGTTTTCTCTCTCTTTTTTTCCTCTCTGCCTCTCTCTCTCTCTCTCTCCCTCCTGAAAATCTCCTGCCACAGCGCCTGCACTTGCCTCCAGACTTGTCAGACACAGTGAGCCGCTCAAGCAAACAGGATCTGGCAGAATCCGCCAAACTGCTGAGCTCAGGATGTGGTGCTATGGCCATCGGCAAGAAGCACCTGGACTTCTAGTGATTTCTACTTAGCAGTTTCACTCAGATTTATATGACACTCTAATTATGAGTGATAATGACTTATATAAATATTTTTCTTAATGATTTGCCCCAGCAGTCTTTAAAAATACACATTATCATATGATGCCTTATTTTCTTCGTTCTGGTTTCATTGTATTAATTTGGGGCTTGGTCGGGTTTTGCTTTTTGTTAAATCTTCTGTTATGTTGGGTCTTGCCATTGTTCAGCCCTCTTGGAAATGTAGTGTCTCTTCCTTTCCTTCAGATATGAAAATTATTTGTAATCCTTCAATTCTAGGTGTTTTTTTACAATAAAGATAAAGGGATTTTTTTCCCAATGTTTTTTTTTGTATGCATGCATTTAATATTTTGTATGAATAAATTGGGCTGTTTATTGAAATGAATTAATGAAAGTTATTCATTGTCACATGTTATTCCAAGAACAAAACCGCACATTTATTTTTCTTAAAAACACTTGTTTTTGTAATTGAAATACTGTATTAAATTTCAGAAAATGCTTAAGGTGTTTTATAAAATACATAATAATAAATATAAAATACATGAGGTCGTTTTTATTCTGATATGCCAGTAGTTGAGAATGTTGGTGTGTTTTTTTTTTGTTGTTGTTGGGGTTTTTTTTGTTTTTTTTTTTTTATCAGAATATATTATAGGTGATTAGTTTGCCTCACGGGTTAATACATGTATTAAAATGCACTTGAATGAAATTTACTAAACGTAGAAAAAAGAATTGATTTCCTTATGTAGTTCAAAACAGTAATCCTAAACAATTGAAGTCAGCACTATGAAATTATGTCAACAGACATAATTCAAGATTGAAATTCAAACTGACAGCTACATTAATGCTAGAATACCAGAAGAGTGCATTTCAGCTTGGGGAAGAGTATCACAGCATGCTGGTCTAAAACAGGGCAGAACATAGAAGTAATTCAGGCTTCTGTACCGTCATATCTATATATATACTGCTTGTGAACTTACCACTATTTTGTATTCATCTCTGTGTAAGTATCATCAAACAAAAGAAAGGTAAAGCAATGCTGACCTGTAAATTAAAGTGGTTTTCATTCTTTCTTCTGAGGCTGCCTTCCATTTTGAAAGGTAATATATTCTTCCCCGCCGAACTTGCAAGCCATCCAACTGTAAGATTGCATTACAGTTTCAAAATTTCGTCTTTCTAATAGTATATTACATGGCTGGAGTGAAATTGACTCTTCAGAGAACATGTTAATATGATGCAGTAATGTTAACTTATTTTGATGGGTTGGGAACCAAGAGTTGGTTAAGTGGTTTGCTTTTTTTTATGCAATACAGGTTCTACTTTATTTTTTCTTGACAACGCTGTGTAAAACAAAGACATAGCTTTTAAAACTGTCTAACTAATATGATGAATGTCAATCACTTAAAAAACTCCACTGTAGCATAAACACATACTGTATACAGCTTTTATTCTGAATTAGAATAATTGAATCAATGACAGTGATTTGCCAGGATGTCAAATCTATCCATCATATCCTGTCACTACCAGTTTATTTTTTGTGATCAAAATCAAAAAGACTACTATTTTGTCATCAGCTATTTCATTAGTAGTAACAATCAGGTTTTCTCTTCTATATTTTTTAGATATGCCTGTTAAATTTCTTATTTCTAAAGACACAAATCCTTTTTAAATCTTTTCAAAATAAAGTTTCAGAACTGAACTGTCAGTTTAATAAAGCAAAAAGACATCTTCTTTCCTATGCCAATATATTTAAAATATTATCATTGATGTCTCAAACATTTTTTCTCTTTTTTGTATTATGCGTTACATTGAATGGAAGTTCTCATTAGATACTTAATTGTGCCTTTTGAAAGCGTGAAATAATTTAAACGCTTAGGATAGAGTGATTTTTAACAAAGGCAAAGTTTTACATATTTCGTCTTTTTAATGTAAATAACGGACAACATAGTACTTCTTTGTGAAATACAGAGTCACAAGACACATAAATTGCTGCCAACATACAGAAATAGGTCGTTGACCTAATGTATGGGAGAGAAAATATCACGAAAATCACAGATGATTTCCAGCTACCATATTAACTGAAAATGGTTAGCAAGTAGTGTGGGTATCACACACACGTGTGCAATTCCTATGCATTTATAAGACTTGAATTTCAGAAACTTCCATAGGTTAATATTACTGATGACAAATATTTTGAGTAATAAAGGGAACTCCTTCTGCAAATCTGGATTATTTTTTTTTTCTGACTCACTAAACATGCTTTGTGAAATGTGTCACAGTATACAGATGCGCCGTGTTGTTTACCTAAGGCAAAAACATGTAGCAAAATTTCTCTTCTTTTCTTCCAAAATATTGTATCAGTTACAACAACATATGACAGTGACTTGGCTAATCCATAAACAGAGAAGTGAAATGATGCCACGTACGTGCTACGCGGTGTACGTAAGGTGCAGGTTTTGTTTCTTGCACCAGAAGACCCCTGGCTCTCATTTTGGCTTGGGAAGCAGTAGAAGTGGTGATTTTCTGACAGATTTCCCCAAGCCACCCTGCGACTGTCAAGCTCCTGTACACACACACACACAAAAATAAATAAATAAATAAAATAAAAAATCCTTCTGTTCTTTCTTCGCTTGGCTTGAAGACAAATATTTAACTAAGGAGTGCAGCTCGGGTAATCGAAGAAAGGATGTGGCCTCTTTTGACAGGCTGTTGCAGTGTGCTACCAGCTTCATCAGAGCCCCTTGCTGGATGGAAAATGTGTGCAGCCCCCGTTGTGTTCAGAGGGCTCTTCTCTGCAGAGATTTTGGTGCAAGGGTTTTTTTTGTTTGTTGTCATACTTTTAGGCACAACTTCCTATTTTTTAACAGGTTGCAAACTGAAACCGCCAAACTCAACAGGGAAAGAATGGATTCATTGCAGTGACAATGCTCCCAATGCAGAGCTGGCGCCTGAGCTTTACATAGTTGTGACACACAGTCAAGAAAGCAGTAATGAAATTTAAAACATTGTGTCTTTAATATGTCAGATAAGAATGCTTTATGTATTTTCTGTTGTGTTAAGGTTTTCAAAATATAAGTATTTGGAATACGAGAAGAATATTGTGATAGATTAAGTCTTTTGCTGTGTTTGTAAAGAAATTACAAGAGCAATTTCAAGGCTGCAGCTGAATTCAGTTTTCTGTAACAGTAGCTACAAGCATCTGAAAATGGGCATTCACCTACTTCAGATTTGATACAGCTGGTGGTACGCCACTGGTTTCATCTTTGATAAAAAGCAGTGATGTTGTTCCAAACACAGCTTTTGGAAAAGTGCTTTTTTTTAAAAAAAAAAAAAAAAAAGAGCTTTTGGAAAGTGGAAAAGTCTCGTTTACAGGAATCCTGTCCAATAGCAATATCGGAAAGTGAGCTGTTAATCAAGTCTGTCTGAAACCACAAGGTTGTAACACATCCCTTTAAAAATACATATGTATTATAAACATTACACACACACGTTAAACCACTATTTCTCCAGGATTGAATGTTAGAAATTTAGTAAAATGTTCTTCTTTTGCCTGTGCTAGAGAAATACTGTCCGTAACTACAGAGCACACAAAGAATGGGAAAGATGGTGATGAAAGAGGTGGCGAAAGCAAGCACTGTCCCCCATTACATCTCTTCGGGGGGCTTATTTTCTCTTGTAAGCTACCTGAGTGCAGGGCCTGCATTTCTTTTTTAATCACACTGAGCACATGATGGTGCTTATTCAATAATAAATGGGCCGGTGTAGAAAAAGAATGAAAGTGAATCCTCTTCATCTTAAGACAAAAAGCAACACGAATGAGGGGGGGAGAAATCCCACCGTAATTACTTTCAGTTTCTAGAAAATACTAAGCTCAGTCTTTTTCCAAAAATGGTTCATTAAGACCATGGATGGCTACATCTGTATTTCCACATCTGAGTAGGTAGACAGATTTTCAGAAGTGTCGAGCATCAAGCATCCCAGAGCATCTGCTGGAAACTTGGCTGCTTACTTAAACTCTGCTTTGAAACAGTTTTGAAAGTTATTAGGCATATTGAACTAATTTTCAGACCTGCTGTTCATATCAAAATGAAGACATCTTTTGAGCTTTTATACTTTTATTTTTTTTTTTTGGCAAATGGATATTCTGATGCAGTAGAGTTTAACCTAAAAATTGTGCCCAAGAAGTCAGTGATGATTTAGATGAGCAAGCTGGTAGGTTTGATCTGGCACAGGCTGATTTTCTACACTCTGAATGCACTCAGCATTGAAGGCATCGGGTATTCCCTTAAAAAGTCGAGACACAGGCTGAGGTCAGTGCAGTTTCATCTACTTTTTTTTTTTTTTTTGGACTCAGAGCAAACCGCAAAAGCTCTGGCTTGAATTTTGTTGGGCCAGACCGGGCATCATTCTTGCCGTGGGACTTGTACCACTGCAAAGCAAATTAGCCGTCCTTCGACACTGCACTCTTGGAGGCAGAGGAGAACCAAATGGTGGAGGAGATGGAGCCTTCCCCAGCAAAGGGTCACTGATACAGAGCCTCGGATGCACCGTAAATATGTTGGCTTCAAAGCAGCAGATAAAACTTCAGCCCAACACAACGCTGGGAAGGAGGATGCAAGAACAGGTAGCATGGTAGGCAGGCATGATTAATGCTTGGTGGAGACTGCAGTGGGTAAACACAGTGGAGGAATCTGTGTAAGGGAGCAGACGGGCAGGTCCGTTCTGCAGTCCTGGCCTGCACCAGAGCCTGTGGAGCTTTAGATGTCTCCTTGCCCAGGCAGGTGTCCATCAACACCAGCTGATGCAGAGCAGCTGAATCATGAATCAGAAACTCGTCAGGCCCAGCAGAAGCTCGGTTTAAGGAAGAATTTCAGGGCTTGAACACACAGTTAGCAAAGGGGTAGCGTTGACTTGAATTCAGAAAAAATCAAAGTGGACAACTTGCTTCTTTAAAAGCAAAAAAAAATATGAAATTTAAATGACTGATTTTTTATTTAATCCAATCTGACAGAGGGAGTTTTAAAAATAAATAAACCCTCCCCTGCAGTATTTGAATCACAAAGCTGCAGACTACAGAATCTGGATGTGAAGCCAAGTTTGCAGAGAAAAACTTACAGGGTAAAAAATAAACAGTTACAGGGAAACAGAGAGTTTTTTCTTCACTTGTCATAAATGAACGTCTGCGCTGTAATGACCTGGAGATGTTTAATGGCTGCGTGCAGCTCCACGTGAGTCATAATCCCGGTGCCCTATCTGTAATTTCTGCGGAATAACTGTTCATAAACTACTCAAAATCCAGCGGCAGAGAGCTGACACCAAAGAGCTTATCTGTGAATCTCCAAACTCCTCCGGCGCAGCTGGAAAAGCTCGTATGTCCCCGGAGAGGGGGAACCGCAATTCACAGCCCTTACAGCGTGTGGCTGCTGCAGCGTACGTGAGGTCTGTCAGGTGCCTGGAGGCAATTGCAACCTCTGCTGGAGGATTTCATGCAGCTTACAGCTCCTGTCAGGCACCTGGAGGTAACAGGAGGCCTCCTGGGTGGCTCACAGGCCCAGCTCGAGCATAAGCAGTGCTTGAGCTGCCCCAGGCCCAGCGGGAGCAGACCCGTGCCCCTCCGCTATGAAAACATGGTCACCTTGCCAGGCCAGCACGGGGGATCTCGCCTCAGGGAGCAAGGGCCCTGAAACTGTCCCTGTCTGAAGGCAAAACCCAGCTGAGCAGGCTCGGCAGCACTGCTGAAGGTTTGTGATGGGACTTCAGGGAAAGCACGTTTCACGGGGACTTTCCTTCAGAGGGCTGTCTGCGAAAGAAACAGCGAGGATTCTGGCACCTGGAGATTTCCTGCAGATCCGTCGCCCTTCACCTGTGTGCACTGAAAGACTGGTCCCATGGTTTCCTTTCTCCAAGTTCTCATTTCCACGGCCCTGGTGAAAACTCCTTCCTCATCCAGGTGATCACTGCTGAAAACCATCCGGGGACAGCAAGCGATCCCGAGCAATGCCTGCTGACTAAGAATACATTGCTTGCTTTTTTTTTTTTTTTTTTTTTTTTTTGGTTCTTCTAAGCGAATATTAGGGAAGGGATCAATTTAACATCTGTTCTAAAGCAAGGAAGTTGTCAGCCTGGCTCCTGTCCAAATTGTAATACCATATCTGTGTAGTCCTTCTGCAATTCTACCTGCACACTGAAACCAACTCGTTACCACCATGCGTGCGGCGCGGGTTGCTCCATCCCCTGCTATTTCCCTGAAGCACCACTAAAGCAGAGGACACACGTGAGAGACATCCAGCAGGAATGTAACGTGAGCTGTGCTCCGTGCTTTGTTCCTCCCCGCTGAGGAGGAGGAACATCTCCCACACCTCTCCCACGCGGGGCAGGGCTGGGGCTCCAGGCTCCCTGCATGCCTCGGCCCCGGCCACTGCTCCTGGCAGCAGCCAGACACGTGGAGGCTTGGCCCAGCGGGACCAAATGCACGCTGCCGACCAAATTTTGGTTAGAAACAGGGCTGCAGGAGCTCAGTTAGTTAACAGGTTCCTTCTCAGGGAAAAGTTACTTCAAAAGAAGGTGCTACACTGCTTCTGGAGCAGAAGAGCCTCACCGGCTGCACACAGAGTGATATGCACACGGAGTGATGTGCAACTGAGTTTAACAGCAAACGGAAATGAACTGGCTAAAAAAATATATATATATATATTTTTTTTTTTTTTTTTTCAGTTTTCCTACTGCTGTTTATACCAGGGAAACACAGAACAAATTCAAGCCTTAGCATAACTCTAAACCTGCACATTACCAAGAGAAAATGAAGTAATGTATTTTAGCCAGTAACACCTAAGAAATCAGCCAAAAAGAAGAGAAAAGGGATAAAGGCCAGAAACCTATGGACACAGAAAGGGAATGAAATAGAACTACTAATGGCTAAAAACGTGGGGCAGGGGATGTGTGTGACCAGTCCCAGGTTCATCTTTGCAATGACAGTCTTGCCCCAGAAGATAAATTCTGTCTGTCCCCAGTAAACCAGGCTATGGGGACATTTTGCTTATTTAATACAGAGAATCCCAGGGGAAAAGGGGAAAAAAAAAGGGGTGTGGGCCCCTCTCAGCTGTTTGCCAGGCATTACAGTCTGGGTCCAAGAGCAGCTCCGTGCCTCCTGCAGCAAGCACATGCTGCTGGTGCTTACCTCCCGAAAACCAAACCGGGATCTGCACGGAGCGAGGCAGTCCTGCCACGGGTGCCACCACACGCGTGTCTGCTTCGCCATCAGCGTGTACGGCTCATCATCCGTCTGCTCGGAACAATAACTGGTAGGTTAGCAGCCTTTTCACTTGTAAATGTAAATATTGTATCTAGAACACAATATTTGAGATGCGAAGTACGGTGTTATTAAGACAGCGCTCACACATCAATTCTTGTGTGACTATAATTTGTGCAATGCCTTAGGAGGGGCTTATAAATAAAGTATAAGGTGTTATTATGCAATACTTTTTAACCCAATGCACAGAAATGCCTTGTTCCTATTGAAATCAGTAGCAAAACTCCCATTGATTCCAGTGGTGAAAGGGGGAGACCCTTGGCAACAGCCGTCTTACACTTAGCAATACATTGCAGCAGGTTTCGCCTCAGCAGGTAACACGGCTCTGGAAGAAGAAAGAGGATGCAAATAGGTTCCAGGTGCTGTTCAGAGCACACTGGAGGGCTGCATTGTGTGCTCGTGCTGCTGCTGGTGTCTGACGAGGCAGCCGTAGCCGCATGGCTGCACGCAGCTCCCCTGCCCTTCTGCAGCAGGCCCGCAGCGAGCCGCCAGGATCCAGCCCAGCTGTCGGGCACACCGAGGGGCTGCACGCCAGCCTCATGCCCACACCCTGGGGAAAAGCCCCTCAGCAGGGCCACGCCACCATGACGAGCGGCATCAGCAGCGCCCCGGCTTCTCCCCGATGTGCGACTAGCCATGGCTTTCCCCACCGACCTCAATACGCTCAAGCCTCATCCGCACACACACAACCTCTTCATGCCGTGTCCACGCAGCACAACCCAGCCCTGCGTCCCCCGAGGAGGCTGCAGAGGGGTGCGAGGGCTGGCGGCTGAGGCCAGGCAGCCGGGGAGCCTGAGGGGAGCAGGACGGGGGCTGCCCTGCCCGCCCTGCAGCACCCACTGCCACTGCTGGCCTGCTGCAGGCACCGGGACTCGTCCCCCAGGAGCTGGCCTAGAGGCAGCCAGCTACGTGCGTGGAGGCCAGGACGCCACGTGGGTGTGTAAAGGCCGGGTCTGTGCCTCCGAGGAATTGTTCCCAAGATGAGTGTAGCCGTGCGAGAAGGGACCTGCTTGCTGCGGTGTTTAACGCGGTCCAGCCCTAGCTCACAAATGCACAATGCATGCGCGCGTGCCTGGTAAATACGTATATAAATAAAAACAATTTCCCTGCAAAATTAATATTTTCAATTTGGTGGCTTCTAGGTAATTAAAGCTGTTTAAGATTGGTATAATGAATATACTTACAACTGACCAGTATCAATTAAAATGAAATATTTTAATCTGATGTTTTTGCACATTTTGCTTGCTTCGAGCTCTCGCTGCTATTAACCGTCGTATCATGCATCCAATGGAGCTGCTCTTTGTCCCTAAAGGACTCGGCGTTTACGTGCGTTTGACCCTGTCTGCAGGCAGCGATTACCTCGGCACCGCAACTTTGCTGCTCCCGGTTTGCAGCGAGGCGTTATCTGCAGCTCCAAATATGCTGGGGCGAGCAGAAGGGAAAGCATAACCAGCCCAGATAGCATCTCCGTGTTACAAAGGCCGTTTGTGACACCCGTGCTTTGACTCAGCGCTCCCCGCGCTCTGGCTTTTCAGGCGCAAGATCCGTTTTTCACCGCAGCATGGCCAGCGCCAGCAGCACCACAATGAGCCAGGCTCAGGGTCCGGGAATGTTTGGCTTTCCTGCCAGTGACTAAAGGCCTCCAGCTTTCACTAGCCAGTCCCAGCTCGCATTGTTGCTGCCTGTTGATTTGTCTTCTCTCATTATTCCTTGACATGCAGCTCTCCACCCACGCCCACACTAACAACCCTCACACAAAGCGCATTGAGGTATTAACCAGGTTACAAGTTCAATGGAAAATTACACTAAGATTGTGCTGTGTGGCGATATAAAGGGATGGTATTCACTCTCCCAAAGAGCTTGTTAAAAACACAGCTGTTTTTTTCTTAAACATCCTAACAAAAACCATTTCTAGAAGGCGGGAACGTATATTTGTGCACATACGTGTCCCTACGGACGTCACGTATACAGCCGATAGGCGCACGCGTATCCCTTCACCAACACAGCCTGGCACAATTCAAAGTCCCCGCTGGAAATCCTGCTCGTCTCTGGAGTTCATTTAGAGCATCCCCAGAAACCTGGGCTAAATAAACAGCCTCCTCCTGCTCCCTAACTGCAATTAGAGAAGTGAACCTATCTTCTTTTTGTTAGCCCAAATTACAGGCTGGTGGAAGTGCTGAAGGTCTATAAAGACGGCTCGTGAGAACCCTCCTTACTGCAAACAGAAAATAAACTCAAAATAAAACTCAGGAAGGGTAACCTAACACAGTAACAAAATTTGCAACACCACACTATAAGGTTAAAAAGAAAATAGTATAATAAAGGAAATACAAAGGCTTTGGCATGGTTTTTACAATCAACAATGGTTAATTCTGATATGTAGTTGTGAACAACTTCAAAACACTTAAGTTTAAAACTCTTGCAAGCACTTTTAATTGATTAGGAATGAATTCTAGATGCACAAAAATGATTGGACTGTGAACAGTAGTACAACTATATCTAAGAACAATTAACTTTTGCCGACCAAAAAGAAACGTATGATGCATGAAAATGTGTATAAAACATCTATAGAATATTCTTGTCAAATATAAATGAAATTAACTTTATTATAGAAATCATTCTGGGAGATTTCTAGGGAAGACAAATACTTACATTTCGACATAAAACAAATTGGATTATATCGAAGACACAATCTACCTTTTATCTATCAAAGTCTTTTCTTCATCGAAGTTCTCTCTTAACCCTTGTTTGCACATAGCTTCGTCCATTAACAACCTTTGGAAATACCAACAGATATTTTTCTTACATAAATCTAGTGCGTATTGTTCCAGGTTTAGTTATATGCAATGGAATGATACAAACTTGGAACATCAATCCATAATCTATGAACAGATTGGTAGAAGTATTCGATATATCTTGATAAAACTCTTAAATTCGTGGCAAAGCTTGTTGATCATGGCTTCTTTTTTTTTTTTTCCTTTTCTTTTTTTTTTTTTTTCTTAAAACAACTTCATGACCAACACAGATCAAACATCCATCCAGTCTACATTGTTCTTTTTTTTTTTTTTCATTATAACATACAAATGCCCATTTACAAATAATACACCAAAATGAATAAAAGTTTGGATACCAAAATGAAGATTTGTTCCAACCGATATAATGCCTTCAGTGTACAAAGGTCCATGTTAAAGTCTTTTCCATGTGTTACAGCATAGGGCACAGTTGCAGTACAGAAGTACTCTGAGAGCCATTCTTCCTTTAGAAAATACTGCTGAACATCCAACTGTTGTCCATATAGTCATTTACAGAATTAACACATGTTTTACTGTAATCTTGGCCAGTATTGAGACATATCAGGTTCACTGCCAGGAACTTGAACTGGAACTGACACTCCAGGGGAAATGAGACCTGAAAATTGAGTGGGAAAATGGATATTTTAGTTTTTCTATACATAGCACAATTTTTGCTCTCCTGTTTCAGATTTATGAGTATGAAACCTCGCCATCTACCAACCTGCAGAATCAGGTCGGGGATGCCAGGGGGCTCTATTTTAAAAACCTGTGCACGTCTGACTGAGTTGTTGTTATGAATAAACTGTCACGCGTTGGGATAGATGGCAGAGCCTCGGCTCATTTGTATCAGTTGGGAATTCGGCCCAAAATACACCGAGCATTTCCATTTTCTCAAACGTGCCTAGCTTGCTCCCGGTTATGCTGACGCTTACCCTTTATTACCCTATTGTGCCTTCTTAGCGCAGGTCAGTATTTCTACAGGTTACCCGCCTCTTAGATAACTTCAGACCCTTAGCAAAAAACAGCCTCTGACACAGACACGGTAGAAACACGCTCAGCCCCGCAAACGCTTTCACGTGCGTTTAACCTCACGGCATGCATGGCTGCGCTGATATTTCACAGCAAATGCTGCTGTACAGTGCTAGGGTCCCGGCATGCCCTGAGGGCTGTGCAGGACTGGGGCCTCGACAAGGAGCTTTTCACCCTCCAGCTATTGGGATGTCCATTAACCTGCCGTCTCCCCTCTACCCTTCCCTGGCAGCCGGGCTTGCTGAGCTGCCGAACCCGCGGCCAAGGCTTGCGAGACCCCCCCCCGGTGCCACTCACCTGTGGAAGTGGTGCCAGAGGTGCCCATCGGCTGGCTGTTCATGTGTGTCTGCATGTGCGGGGGGGTGTAGGTGTCATAGCTCCGGCCGTTCACCGAGGGGCTGGTGGGCAGCATGCAAGAGTAGGAGGAGGTCTGGCTGGGTACCGGGGGCTGCGGCAGCAAAGGACAGAAGAGCGTTAAGCATCCACCAAGGCACAAAGCCACGTTAATTAAGCTCCTGGCCAGCGGGCGGCACGGGCAGGCGTTTTCCTCCACGCAAGTCAGAATGAGCTGCGGGTTCTCAAACTTGGGTGCCCACACGTAAAACCCTACTCGCAAACAAGCCCTTTCCCACAGCTCCTTGCTCTACAGAGACGATACGGGTGGTCAGATAGGCTCAGAGGGCCGGTCGCTACATGTGGATGCTAAATAAGGTGTTACGTATCTAAACCAAGGGACCGGAGCCTTCTTCCTACTTGTGCAGAGGAAGGAGAGCCCGTGCTACTTGCAGCCCCAGACAGCACAGGGCTAGCGCCCTGCCTCACCTTTCCTGCTGCAGCTAAACACTGCGAGTGGTAGAACTGAAGCTCACGGCCAGTCGCACAAGGTGCCCCAGCTGGCCCAGCATCCCCACTGACCCAAACCCCCAGCCCCAAAACACCCTGAGCTGGGGGCAGGACAGGCGGCGGGTGCCAGGGGGGCAGGCAGGGCTGGGGCAGCCCCATCAGGGCACAGCAAACCCAGGCGATGCGGCACGAGAAGGGGACATGGAGCTGGGCAACTCCTGCTCCAGGAGCACGAGACCCGACGTGCCTGCACGCATTTCCTCCGCCTGCACAGCCCGATGCGCCCCAGCTACAGAAATCCCGACGGCCTCAGCACGAAATATGCAAACACCGGGGGCAGGAACTACTCTAGCTGCACCCCTGCAGGGGGGGGATGCTGGCAGCCCAACACCAAGCCCCCTGTCCCGACGTGGTCATCACGCGGCCATGGCCACGGGAGCTGCCGGGGGCTCGGGCACCGCAGTCGCTGCCCGGCCGCGTGCGTCGGGGGCTGCAGCTCTGCCCAGAGCCCCCCCGGGTCAGCCCTTTGATCCTTTGTCATCCGCTCCCAGCCCGCCGGGAGCCACGCTGCCGGCCTCCAGTACCGCGGAATAACAACTTAACCGACGCGATTCCTTTCCCTGAACTTGAGAGACTCTAACTTTATTTGGTTAATTTTGGTTCAGCAATTAGTAACATGGTAATTGCCGCAGCGGAGGAGTCAGGCTCTCTAATCGGCTCGCCTGTCTCCAGCAGTGGTCAATGCTGTGTGCCTCAGACAAAGCTGCAAAACTCCCGTAATTGGCCAGCACCTTCCTAGGCCAACCCCACCATTAAAAAAGGAGGAATTTTGCATCTGAAAGGTCTATAGAAACAGACCCCAAAGGAATAGATTTCTTCCTAACCCAGCTGGTGATCAGCTAATGCTTTCAGGCATGAGGATTGACAGCTCTTGCAATTCTGGCTTAGCTAGCATAACCACTGATGCTAATCACATCCTCCCCTCTCTCAGGTGTTCCTAACACGCCGCCGCCGCAGCACCTAAGCGGGAGGACCGCGTCCCTCCGGCAGCGCACACAGGCGGCGGTCCCAACACCGCACCACCGCGCTCCATGGGTTAACCATGGGGCGGGGTTTTTTGCCCCATAAGGTTTGTTTTGTTTTTGTTTTTTTCACACCAGATCTGTTGCCTCGCAATTCTGAGGACTTTTCTCTTTCTGGATCCTGCAGAGGGGCTCATCCGAGCACCATCGCTCTCAGTGCCCTCTCCCTTGTGCCTCCTCCAAAAGAGGGCATCTGTTTTTGGTGCCGGTTTCCCCGCGGCGTGTTTCGGGCTCATAACCCGCGTAAAACACCGCGGAGGAGGAACCCCCTCATTCCCACCTGCCCCAGCAGGCAGGAGCCCCCCGAGCGCGGGCACGGCCGTGCCGGACTCACTTGCATAGGCAGGTTGTTGGCCATGGTGAAGCTGGGCATGGGCGGCAGCGCGCTGTACGTGTTTGTGAGCGCCGTGTCCGTCCTGCCCAACATGGAACCTGATGTGAAAGAGGAAACTATAATAGAATAGACAGATAGACGAAGACATTAGTTCAAGCACGTGACGCACGGCGACACAGTCCCAGAGTCTGACTGTCCCGAGAGGGTGGATGCGCTGCATTACCGGGGGTGGTTGGCTGCGGGATCGGCTGGTAAACGCTTGTGCTGAAACTACTGCTGATGGGAATGTGGCTGGGAGTGTTGCTGGCTTGTCTTCGCTGGTTCCTCAGCTTCTCTTCCCTTCTCCATTTGGCCCTTCTGTTAGAAAACCACACCTGGAAGCAACAGCATTTTGTAGGCATGAGTGAGCCGACGAGGTGAGGGGCTCGTGGGCTCCTCCAGGTACCCCAAGGCTGCCTCGCCCTGTCACAAAGCAGCTTCCTCAAGCAAACCCCATGTGCTGTTATTTTCCCGAAGGAGGAGATGGCCAAATACCCGACTGTAAACAGTGGCAGCCCTGTGCTTTGAGCAGCCAGTCATAAGAAACCGTAATGGTAATAACAAGAACAATAATAGCGATAATTACACAGCAACTCTGTACCTGTATCCTTGCTTCAGGCAGGTCTATTTTAGCAGCTAGTCTCTCTCTTGCAAACACATCGGGGTAGTGGGTCCTCTCGAATTCTGCAGAGGAAAATATTGTTGCATGAGCCGTAAAGATTTAACGCAGCTGCTGGTCGAGTCACAACTGTGCTGGCGCTGCCGGTGCTCTCGGAGCCTGTAAGAAATGCTGCTGCAGGAGCGAAGCTGAGCCTCCCCTCCCGCCTGCGTGCGTGTGCTGGGCAGGACACCTTGCCTACTGGGGGACGGGCAGGGCTGGGCGCAATGCTGGCCTCTCCTGAGAAGTGCCGAGCAGGGTATGGGGCTTCTGCCCCTGCTGAGGGGGTCCCCGAGGCAGCTCTGACCCCGTCACCAAGAAGCGAAGTGGCACACGGCTGAAGAGCAGCAGAAAATCAGGACAGAGAGCCGCACTGGGTCGCAGGAGGGTGCACCCAGGCAGGGTCAGGGAAAAGGGCACCCGCTGCCAGCCCCGGGCAGCAGCAGCGCCGGGGACAGACAGAAATGAGGGGCCGGCACCGAGCACTGCTGCCAGCACTGGCTGCCTGGCCCTCGCCCTGCTGGAGCCACGGGCACCATCGGCGGGAGGAGGTTTGTCCCCACGCCCAGGCAGGGACAAGAGAGCAGCCCAGGATGCAACACCGGTTCTGCGATGGGAGCTGTGCCCCACAACCTTCCCTTTGAAAACCTTTCTACAGCTTCTCCTCGCATACCGCAGCGAGCATGGTGAATAAAATAGCACGGAGGGAGCCATGGATTTAAGATCTAAACATGTATCTCAACACCCTATTGTATAATATCTTCATATCTTATCGCACAGCCGTATCAGGCACGTAAATGCCTTATACGCTTCTGTTTAGCTCTTACTGTAGCCGGGGCACATTTTGCTTTTCTCTCCTGCTTCAGTCACAGGCAAATGTCACCCACCTTTCTCAAGGGCTTCGATTTGCTCTTGGGTAAAGGATGTCCTATTTCTCTGCAGCTTTCTTTTCAGCTGAAGTCTCATCTGGGCCTCATCTGAATCTTCCCCATTGGAGCTGATGGAGTTCGTGTTCTCCCCTCCTCCCTCCTGCTGCGGACAGCCGTCTGCGGAAAGGAGAGGAGGAAACTGAAATGCCCATACCCCTGTTTTCAGGTTGCTATCGGAGAAATAATGCAAGCAGGGACAAGTTCGGCCACGTTTGCCGACACCCTTTCTTAAAACCATCTTGGGTATCAAAGTGATACCGCACTAACGACGCAGGTAACACGGGAGCGTTTCATTTTCCAGTGCTATCGGAAACATTAGAGATGAAGAATTGCAATCGCCTGGTCTAAACTTCGTTTCATTTTTCCTCTGGAATAAAACCTGCGTAAAAATCCCTTCCCCTGAAAGTGAATCTTTATCCGAATCGCTGCTGAAGTGCCGTGGCAGTCTCCTCTGCCTGCTGAATTTATTTACCTATTGCTATATTTAAAATAGCGATGTTCAGTATTTCAGATTATCTATAATCAGTAATTCCTATCTAATCAATTAGATGTTGATAGGTTTGCAGAAAATGCTATTAAGAAACCAAACCAAGCTTGTAATCTTTTTTAAAAAATATTTATCCAGTTTTTATTTGAATTCTGCACAGTCAATTTCATTTTAAAGGTTGTGAATTTAGAAGTGCCTGCATTGTTCTGCAGTTTTATTCAACTATTGTATGAGTGTGCATTGCCTTGACACCTATTACTGAGCACAGCTGTAATTATATCATCACCAAGAACAGGCTATAATTGCTGAAAATGGAATTTTATATTTAGATAAAAGGACTGTCCATTCTTTGTAATGTGTTGCACCAGAGAAAAGTAAGATTTCTTTTAAAAAATTTTAACATGTAATTTTAAAAGAAACGGGAGCGGGTTCGCTCACGGGGCTGAACGTGCTCCTCTGCAGCTGAGCGCTTGGCAGGGCGCTCGGCGCCGCGCCTCTCCCCGGGGCATCGCCGCCGCTTCCCTGCGCCGCCTGCCGCGGGGCGCGCAAGGCTTGCGCGCATCCTGCGCGGGGTGGGCGCGCAGCGCTGCCCGGGGCCCCGGCGGCCGCTGGCCGGGGAGCGGCGAAGTCGCCGTCCCTCGAGGAGCTCCCCCGGCTCCTTTCACGGCCGCCTTTTCCAAGGCGTTTTGATGTGGCATAAAAGGGGAGCCGGAGCGAGGGGCGCATGGGCTACTTATGCTAATTCCCTTGCAAAGTTACGCCAAAAATAAATAGCAACACTCCCGCTACATCCTTTAAATATTGTGGGAAATCAACTTTAAAGTAATATCATTTATAATCGGCTAACAATGGCCCCGGCCTTCAAAGCTCGGGGGGAATTGTGACAGGATCTGGTGGGACCCTTTCAAGCACTTTGAAATGTTTTAAAACCCGAACTTTCTCCCCCATTTAAACACAGGGATTCAGCGGCAGTGGTCACCATATGGGCGGCCGCAGCCCCATTGAGGCGGCCGGCGGCGGGTGAATAGCCGGGGGCTGCCTTTCAGGGGCACACAAAGCCGCCGGGCCCGGGGAGCGCCGTCGCGGCGGGGCAGCCGCCCTGCCAAGCGCTGGTGGCAGCGCCGGGGGCCGCGGCCGCCCGGGGCGGGGGCCTCCGCGTAACCTCCGCCACCGGCCTCATCCATCACTGTCCGCGCCGGGCCGCGGGGCGCTGCGCGGGGGGCGAGGGGGCGGCCGGGGGCGCAGGGGACGGCCGCTGCCCCCCGAGCCCCCTTTCCCGGTGCGCTCCCCACGCGAGCGGGCTCTGAGGAGTTCACCTGGTCGCAAAGCGGCCCTAAAACCCCGCGCCGGCTATTAAGATGTCTCCCTAAAAGCCCCTCTTTTTTTTTTTTTCCCCCCTTTTTTTTTTTTTTTGGAGGGGGTGCAGTTTTTTTTTTTTTTAAGAAGCCCCTAAAAGGAGCGATCTCAATAGGGCTGTTCCACCTTCCAGACCTAATCCGTAAGAAAGCGAGTGAATGTCCGTCCCTATTATCCTATAGCCAGACCATCTGACGCTGGGTATAGGATTTGTTTCCTGGAAGAAAAAAAAAAAAAAAAAAAAAAAAAAAAAAAAAAAAGACGCTGGGAAATAAAATCATTCCTTAGTTTCTTAGTGTCTTAATCAGTGAGGCGGAAAACAAGCAAAAAAAGATAGCAAACCAATTGCGGCACCTCTCAGCTATAGAGCTGGGATCAAAACATTGTAGCATCTGTTGAAAGAGAAAGTGTCTAAATCCTATAGAAGGCTTTAGTCTTATAAGAGAGGGAGGAAAGAAAAAAAAAAAAAGATAAGAAACAGTGTCTCAGTGATCCCTAAAACCACTAAATCACTGGAGAATTTCTCCTGGATAGAGATGTCTCTTTTTGTTCTGTCAGCCCTCGTGTATCCATTATTTTATTCACTGCTGCATGGCGTTTATCAGATTGAGACCATATTTGTACCCCTCTGAGACCTAACCTCGCCTTATGCTTTTTGAGTAATGGACTCTTAAAATCCAGCAACATACCCCTGCGAGGGAAAAGCATTAGAGGGAGCATGAATATTCCAGACGAAACCCATTTTATTAATTTTAATTTGGCGGGCCGGGCGCCTTAAGTGCCTGCCCGCCCCCCCCCCCCCTCTCTCTCGCCAGCCCCGGCTGCGCCTCGCCGATTTTGGGGGCTCTCGGGGGGGGGTCGAGGGGGTCCCGGACCCCCTCCCCGGGACCGAGCTGCCCCGCGGAGACCTCGCAGGGCTCCGCACCCGCCTGGGGAAGGGCGGCAGAGGGAAAGGGGGCGGCTGGACGGGCTCCGGGGCTCCGGGGCTGGGCGCGGGGGGGCCCGGCCGGGCCAGGTGGGGCCGAGGGAGCGGGGCCGGGCGAGGCGGCTGCCGGCCGGGGCTGGCCCTGCTCGGCGGGGGGACCCCGGGCCGAAACGGGGGAAAAAAAATAATAATAATAATAATTAAAAAAAAAAAAAAAAAGTGGGGGCGGGGGGGGGACAGGGGGCTCCGCTCTATCTTTCTAGTGTCCTTCATAGATTGTTTTCTTCTCTTAAAACTGACATGTCTAATTGGCAAGCGGTGCCATATCGTGTCCAGAGGTCTCCTGTGGAACATTTCTACAGCTGTCTCCTTCAACTAGACGCTTATTCATGTCGCCTTAATGAGAAACAAAACGATCTCTAATGAGCAATTACATAGCGACAGAATTGTTCCCATAACAAATTCTTGCGTGTGACAGAAACATCCTTTGTACCAGATACTCCGCACACTGTTACTGATTTTTTTTTCCTTGCGGGATGAAAACAAAAAGCAGGTTGTTGTATATAGACACCTCTTCTAAAGGAATGACCACAGCCGGGGAGAGCCGAGCCTCAACAGAGCCCGTATTCAAAAAGAAGCCATTAACCATCTTAAGTATGTAACGTAACATCCCATTATCCTTCATATTATCCCCTTGTCATTCCTACAACAAATACCTATTAATCTTCAGGATAAACAGTTTCCTATATTTACCAAGTTGTTCCGGGCCCATTGAGGAGGAACCACAATCAGCCCGACAGACACAGCCACCGCTCTGCCGGCCCGCCAGGCTCCGGTGCCGGCCGGGGAGCACGGAGCCGGCTTGGGCGGCACCTCCTGCCCACGGTCCCCACGGTCCCCACGGTCCCCACGGTCCCCACGGGTCCCCACGGGTCCCCACGGCCGCCCGGGGAGGCGGCGGAGGGAGGCAAGCGCCGGGTGCCCCCGGCAGAGGGCTGCCTGCGGAGCGCAGCGGGCGGCCGGGGGACCGGGAGAGGAGCCCAGGAGGGGAACCGAGGCCGAAACGAACCGAGCCGAGCCGAGCCGCGCCACGCCGGGCGCTGCCTTACCTTGGGCGGGCTGCCCGGGTACCGAGGTGCCGGGGTACCAGCCGGGCCGGGTGCCCCAGGTCCCCGTCTGCCCGTTCAGCATCCTTAGCTTGTCGTACATCCCGTCGGCACCCATCTGTTGCTTTTCGCTAGCCAGGTTGCGTAGGACTCTGTTTATCGACGACACCTGCAAGGCAGAGGACAGAAAGGCAATGGTAGGGCGGTAGCGCGCTCCCCCCGAGCCACCCGCGCAGCCCCCGCGCCCCTCCGCGCCGCGGCCGCCGGAGCTGCGGACAGACGGACGGACGGACGGACGGACCGAGCGAAAAAGCCCCGGCCCCAGCCCTGCAAAAGCAGAGTGATGGCTTCCACTGATGCTCGCAGTCCTGAGGCGCCAGGCGCAGGGGTGACCGCGGTTTTTTGTTGTTGTTGCTTTTTTTTTTTTTTTTTCTCCCCTCCTTAAAGGCATTTGTCAGATTCTGTATGAAAAAATGCGTCTGACCCTGCCACATGCAAATGATGTGAACCTGCTATCCTCTCAGCTGATATCAAAACAAAGGAAGCAGAGGCTCGCTACAGCTACCCAGCATTGTACACAGCACACAGGAAGGTTTTTTTTTCATGAACTTACACTGGGTATATTATCGTTGGTACAGACCCCCTCTGATAGTAATCTGTCTCGAATCTCCCACGCAAAGATGGAGGGGCACTCTCGTTTATACTGCGCTATTTTGCTTACAACTTCTGGAGTCGCTACTCTCGGTTTACTACCTCCGATTGCCCTGGGTCTGATGGAGCCAGTTTCGTAATACCTGCCCAAAATTTTACTCACACATCCATTCGACACCTGGATAGGGAAGCGGACAGAAAATCACATTATTAATAATTTCAAGACAAAAATAAAATTGTTTAAGTATGCATTAAACAATGACAAGCTTACGTTTTGATTGTCCAGCACTTGGACTTTTGCATCTGCATGGGTCTATAACACAAAAATATACCTTAAATGGTATGAGAACTTACTTAGAGAGTCTTTTTTTTTTTTTTTCTTAAAAAAAAAAAAAAATTACATTTGTGGCCCTACCCTCTACAAAAGTGCTACTTTAAAAACATTTGGAAGAAAAAAAAAAATCTGGTCAAAACGTAATTCCTTTAGTACTAATCTTAAAATATGCCTTAAATCCGAACAATAGCTATGCCAGACTAGTCTCCATCGTCCTCAGACAGCACTTGCGGGGGACGGGGTGAGCGAGGGGTTATCGAGACCTACATTTACAATGTACCCCTGAGCTGCGCCAGATCGCGTTAGTGTCTGTAAAGACAGATTCTGGGCTAAAACAGGGTGGCTTCGAGGGTTGTTTTTTGATGGTGTTTTTTTTTAAAAATAAAAATAAAAAATAGAAATTAAAAAAAAGGAAAAATAAGAAAGCAGTAAGCCACGCCAAATGCATACAGATCTTACAAAATCATAAGTAAATATAGGGGGAATATAGGGGGAAGGGGGAGGAGAGGAACCGAAATCCTGCCGAGCCGTACAATTCGGTTGCTTACAGCGAGCTAACTGTAACGAGAGTGCGGGTCATCACCAGGCGGGAAAAAAAATATATAAATCAAAAGGTTTTCAGAGGTATTTCAAAAGGCATACAGAGATACAGATAGGCACGGCGAGGTCTAGCCGCAGCGGCAGCGGAGGTGGGCAGCTGGACGCTTTATTAGGCTGGAACGTGGGTGGGTGTGGGGGGCCGGCGGGGAGCGCGGCCAGCGGCGGCCGGGCGCTGCCGAGGGGGCAGCGGGAGGAGCGGGGGCGCCGCCGCCTTCACCTGCAGGATTCGGGAGATGTCGCAGGGCCGCGCTCCGCTGTGCGCGAGTTCCACGATCTTCTGCCGCGTGGAGTCGGGCAGCGGCCTCCCGTTGACGAACACCCCGCCGAGCTGGTTCACGCCGCTGTGACCTGCGGGAAGCACAGCGCCCACCATAGCACCCTCCGCTCCCGGCGCCCCCGGGGAGCGCGCCCGCACCGCTCCGCACCGCTCCGCGCCCCCGCTCTCCGCCCGCCCGCCCGCCGCCGTCCTCGCCCCGCCGCCGCCCGACAGCCGCGCTCCCCGAGCCTGCGCTCCCCGTCGGCAAAACCCGCGGAGAACCCCCCGAAACCCGGACAAAAAAAGCCCGGGACGTGCTGCTGCTGGTGGAGCGGGTTGGGTCGGGTCGGTTCGCTGGCTCGCTTGGTTTTGGTTTTCCCACCCCCCGCCAGGAAAAGGTAAAAAAAAAAAAAAAAAAAAAGGAAAAAGAAAGAAAGCAAAAAAAAAAAAAAAAGCCTCTCTGCATCCGCACAAACGCAGCTCGCCTCGCCAAAAGCAAACGAAGAGCTGCCTCGAAAATGCCCAACCTGAAGCTCCAGGCTTTGGAGGAAGTCTCCCTGGAGAAGCTCTGCGCTACGCTCGCTCCGCTCTCCTCTCTTTGGAGCCTCCTGATAAATTGACTCCAAGAGCCCAGGCTTCTTAGCAATAAATAAGCTCCAAATATAGAAGAGGGGGAAAATATGATGAGCCTCTCTGACATTTGTCTTTAAAATAAAACTAGCTGCACGTCAAGTTTGAGCTTAATTTCTGGAAATAGGCGGAAGTCGCCCCGGATCATGCATGGAAGGCTAATTGAAAAGATCAGTTGGAGCACTTGTGGCAGGCGTGTCACTTTATGACAGTACTCTGCTTTTGAAAATTGCATCGTCACGACAAATAGTAGCATGATAAAACGACCCTTTCTGTCCGCATTTGGATATCACTCAGACTAGATTGAACTCTACTCGCTTTCCCTCCGAGGGAGGCTGCGGTTTAAGGTAGCCAGGGGCTCTGCGCGGACACGACCGAGGGGGCGCGCTCCCCGCGCAATGGATTCGAAGTGACACCCGGCCTGGGTCATTTACCGTCCGGCCGCCCCGGCCCGGCAGCACGGGCGGCGGCTCCGCATCCCTTGGCGGCCGCGGGGAGAGAGGCGCGCCTCCTCCTCCTCCTCCTCCTCCTCCTCCTCTCCTCCTCCTCCTCTCCTCCTCCTCCTGCCTCCCCTCCCCGCCCGCGCCCGGCGGTGCCGCCGTGCGCCCCGTCGGACGGGCCGGGCCGGGCCCGCGGGGGGCGGCGGCCCGGGGGCGGGGAGGGCCGGGGTCTGGGGGCTCGGCGGCTCCCCCCGGCCCCCTCCCGGGCGGGGAGCAGGCGCGCAGGGCCGGGCGGCACAGCAGCGCCGTGGCCGGTTTGCAGGGGGACGCTCGCCACCGTAAAAAATGGCAGCGGAGAAAGCGAAATCAAAGTTTCGCTTAAAAGGTTAAGCCTTAATCATTATATAATTTCCCTGGAGAGCGGTGTAGATCTCGCCCAGTGGCAATGATTATGCGCCTTGTATTCTATTGCTAGTCATCTAATAGGAAAACATATGGTGTCAATTTGGATGCTCTGCACCATATACACCCAGGAGTTATTAACACAAAGCCTGAAGAGCCCGCCGCGACCTTTAAACAAAATAAAGGCTTCACCCGAATGATATCTTTTCTGCGTTTTGCAGTGGCGATCCCGCACGGCCGAGTGAAGGCATCCCCATTACCATACACCCCCGGCACGCCGCGGCCAAGGCCAGCCGCCGCCGCCCGCAGGTGCCGCCGCCCGGCCCGCCGGGGCCGAGCCCCTCTCGGGGCGCACGCAGCCCCGAGCCCACCCCGCTGGGGGCTCCCCCGAGAGGCCTCCCGGCGGGGGACGGCTCGCCCCCGGCCGGGCAGGGCACGAAGGGGGCCCGCAGCCGCGCACGCTGCCGGCAGAGCGCTTGAGGAAGGTCCCGCACAGCTCCGCGGCCCGCAGCCGCAGCGGCTGGGGGCTGAACGCCCCGCGTAAGGCAAGGCTGCCTGCGCTCCCCCCGCCGCGATGCGCGCAAGAAACGCGCATCTCACGCGAATATATGCGGCGGGGATGCGCCGCCCCGCAAGATCGCTCCGGCGGGGTCACGCATCCCCGCCGCGCTGCGGGGCGCACCCCGCGGAAGATGCGCATCCCGGGGCGCCTGGGGCCTGCCCCGCCGGCACCTCGGCCGCCGCTCCTCGCACCCCACCGGCTTCCCCCGCAGCCCCGTCGGCCGGAGCGGGGCGCGGGGCCGCTCCCCGGAGCAGGGGCAGCGCCCTGGCGCGTTGTCTGAGCGCTTCTCCGCTCCGAGAAACCCCCTCCGCCACCGCCGGTGCGCGCAGGCCCGCCGCCCAGGTCTCCGGCCCCAGCAGCGACAACAAAAGGGCACGGCGAACCCACACGGACCCGGCGCAACCGGGAGGCGGCGGGGCGTCGCACCTAGCACGGGGGGGCTCCCGGTGCGGGGCAGGTGGGCAACGGGCCCGGGCCCCGACCCGGGCCAACCCCGCGGCCCTGGAGCCGCCGCCGCGCTCCCGGCCCGGCCTCCGTGCCCCGACGGGGCGGGCGGCTCGGAGCCAACCGAGCCCCAGCGGCGGAGCCCCCGGTCCCCAGCGGCGGGGCCGCCTCCCCTGCCCGCTGCTGCGCGCCCGCGGCCGCCCCTCCTGCCCTCCGCGGCCGCGAAGGGGCGCGGAGTCACTTACTGTTCTGCATGGTGGGCTGAGAGAGCAGTATCCCACGGGGCTCGCCTATAGCAGTCTATCGGCAATAAAATAGGCGTTAATCAGGGGGAGGCAGTACACAGGGTTAAGCTAACATCTCCCGGGCGTACTTTGTTATCCTTAGACGCCTTCCCCAATTAGTTTAAGGTTTCGGGGGCTTCTGCGCCTCGAGGCAGAACTACGCGCGTAGATCCCTACACACGCAAAAAAATTTAAGAAAAGCAAAGCGCCGAGTGGTTTCTGGCTTTAATTGCATGCAGGTGGCGTATTGCCTCGTCGGTAATGCCCTTCGCTGAGGTGGTGCATTAACTGGAGCAACAGCAAGCACAAAGAGAGTCCGAAGTCAGGTTTTTAAACTTGCCTGAGAGCGGGGTGGACTGTCCTCTCATACAATTTAGGGACTCACACATCTGCGTGTCACTAGTTAAAGTCTTCCCTCTAGGACAAAGCAAAAGAAGGTACATTAAAAGTGCGGAGCGGCGCGGGGAAGGTGCGCCGCGACACTGCGCGCCCCGCCGCGGGACGGGACAGGACAGGACGGGGACGGGGTCGGGGCCGAGGATGGGACGGGGCCGGCCCCGCCGCTACCGCAGCCCGGGAGGAGAAGAGAGGAGAGGAGAGGAGAGGAGAGGAGAGGATAGAAAAGGAAAGGAGAGCAGAGCAAAGCAGAGCAGAGCAGAGCAGAGCAGAGCAGAGGGGCGCAGCAGGGCGGGCGCTGCGCGGGCCCTGCGCGCACTCGCCGCTCCGCCGGCTGCCCTGTGCGCTGGCAGCGGGGCTCCATTTTTTTACCTCCGGGCATTTCTTCGATTTATTTATTTGTCTCTCCCCGCGGCACTAGCAACTTTCTCTCCCCCAAACTCCACGTCTCGTGATTAACTTCTTTTTTGGTCTTTAGATCTTCCCCTTTTTCACTGTACTGTGACACACGCTGTCTACCTCGCCTCACTGCTTTAAAAAGTAAGAACAGGAGGGGGTGAGAACTGTTAAACAAAGCCTACAGAAAGCGAACAATGGCCTCCATTCTGCTCCTCTACCCAAACCCCGAGTGCAGAAACCCAGGCTCCTTAACCGGCCGCGCAGCTTCCCAACTAAACGGACCAACAACCCTCCAACTTACAAAGAGCAGAGAAACAAGCCCCTTCTCCCTTCATTAGTGCCTGCCTTGACCCAGCGCCTGGACAGTCCCAATCGCCCTTTTTTTTTTTTTTTTTTTTTCCTCTTTTCCCCTCTCCCCCCCTCCTTCCCTTACTCCCTCTCTCCTCCTCTCGCCACCTTCCCTCCCTCTCCCCCCCCCCCCACCCCCACCCCGGGCCACTTATTTATTTATTTATGCGTCCCCATGTATTTATTTGAAATCGTCGCGGGTGAAAATGGAAAAGTAATTTCTCGTTATAAATATCTGGCGGTAATTGTGTTACTGGTGCGAGTTGTTAGGGGTTGTAAAAAGATACAACAGCTCAGTGGGGTGCTCAATTGGGGAGGGACAATTACAATAAAGAGCCCATTCAAGGGGGTTGCTAAAAAAAAAGGAGGTAAAATAATGAAATAGTCGCAGCCTTCATTTTCTCTCCCTTTTTTTTAGCCTAAAAATACTCATTCTCTTTCTTTTGCGCCTATAATGAATATTAATTTTACTCTTCCTGCATATGATGGAGAATTCAAAGAGGCACGTTTCCCCATTCAGGACTAGCCACGGTATAATTTATTAAGTAGCTTTTAGTAATCTTAAATCCATAAAAATAAACATCAAACAAGTACTTTCTCGCAGCATGAAGACTTTAGCTGGTAAATATTTACTGCTCTTTGGAGAACTACCTGATTAGCAGCAGAGCAAGCTACACTGTACTTCAATGGAGACGTGGCAGTATCTCCTCTGGCTGAACCGACCGTGAAGCCATCCCTTTAATACACCGAACACGTCTGCACCGACACACACCGAACGGCAACCCCACTTCTCCGGGCAGCATTTCCTCGCGTATTTAACGCGCAACTCATAACCCTGGGGCCTGCGGGGCCGGGGAAGGCAGGCGGAAAGCCGCGGCTGCGCTCGCAGCCAAAGCCCTGCCAGCACCTACCTCGGCCACGGCACCGGGGGGATTTGGGAGAAGGGGCAAAAAGCACGCCGCGACACAAACCAACCCCCCCCAAACGCGGCCGAGAACGTTGCACGGTGCAGGCCGAGCCTAGCCGAGTCCTTCAGCAAGGTAAGAGGAGGTGCGGGGCAGGACGTAGTGCTCCCAAACTCGCCCCCCACTCGAGCCGGCGCAGCGCCAGCGCCGGGCACCCGCAGCCGGGGAGCCGTGGCCGGCCGGGAGGCAGCGCGGTGCGGGGCGGTGCGGGAGGGCAGCGCCCGGGATGCAGCAGCGTGCCGTGTCCGAGGCAGCCAGCTCCACCATTAGGCCAGGCCTAATCCGCCGCTCGTTTTGTAATCTGAAAATCTGGATATAATCTGATCTAGGGTTTTGTGCTTTTTTTTTTTTTTTTTTTTTTTTTTCTTTCTTTCCCCCTCTGCCTCTCCCGGTGAAAACACACACAATTAGGCGTTCAGGTGGCAAAGTTTCCTGTTCTCGGGGCAAATGAGAAAAGGATAAAAACGAATCGGTTTGCGATCAGGAGTTGGTAGAGGTCACCAGCTATAAACATTTATTGTCAAGGGCCACTTTTATTATTTTATGTCCCTAAGACGGAGAAAAAGCCGTCACTTTTCGTCTCTAGGATGGTGTGGTCGTTTTCCAAAACAGCATCTGCCAGGTGCATTTAATCGTTCGGGAAACTTTGTTTTTAAACTTTCCAGAAATTATTCCTGCCCCGCGTCTCGATTTACCAGCTCCGTGCGAGGCATCGCAAGGTTAAATTCAAATCCAGATTTTCCAATTGCACTTGCGAGGGGAAAAAGAACCAAGTTTATTGTTGCGCGTCAGGGGGAGCGAAGCTGCTTTTTGCACGGCGAGGAGTTTGCAACTTCTTGGAGGAAAAAAAAAAAAAAAAGAAAGAAAGAAAAAAAAAAAGAAAGACCTTGCTATAGCGCGGGCTCTCAGGCCCGTGGGTACCCCGTGGGGTTACGGGGCTGTGGCAGGAGTGAACGAGAAAGCTTTTTTTTGAGGAAAGAAAAAAAAAAAGGAAAAAAAAAAAGGATGGATGGATCCGATCCGCAGCGCTTCCCAAAGGCCCCCAGAGCCCGGCCGCGGCCGGGAGCCGCCGCGGAGGACGGGGCTGCGCTCGGGCGGTCCTGCCTTGGGGCCGGGGCAGCCGCCGGCCCCGGGGCCGAGCCGGGGAGATGCGGGGCTGCTGATGGGAGCTGACAGCCCCTCGGCTCCGCTCAGCGCCCCGCTCAGCGCGCCTGCGAGCTCACTTGGCCTAGGAGCTGACTTTCCCGGCCGCCCTTTGCCTCCTCCTCTCCCTCCTCGCCGCTTCGCCCCGTCCTCCCGGCGGCCGGCTCCCCTTCCCCGGCCGAGCCCCGCAGCACAAAGCGGCCGCCGGGGCCGCCCCCGGGCACCCGGAGCCTCCGCTCCGCTCCGCTCCCGTCCTCGCCTCCCTCCCTCCTTCCGCGCGGCGGGGGCGGCGCAGGGCCCCGCGGCCCGGCCCGGCACAGCACGGCCCGGTACGGCCCGGTACGGCCCGGTACAGCACAGCACAGCACAGCACAGCACGGCCCGGCCCCGCCGCCCCTCCCGTGCCTGCGAGCGGGGGTGCCGGTAGCAGCGGCGGCGCGCACACACACACACACACACCGGCGCCTGTGGTCTCCCTGCCCGGCAAGTGCTACGTGGGAAGTGCTGCTGCTGCTGGGCTGCTGCGAGTTTTTCGCACCGGTTTCCCGGTCAGATGCTTTAGGTTTTCCAGAGGACACGGGCTGGTGTGAAAGCGGAAAGTTTGTGAGCTCCTGGGCTGGAAAGTTCCCTGGGAAGCTCTCCGGAATGCAAATGGGAATCCGAGAGAGAGAGAGCGCAGGAGAGAGCGAGAGCCCTGCCTAAATATTAAAATGCGAGAAGGAGAAGCCGGGAGAAGAAATGAGCGGACTCACCTTTATGAGGCATCCTGTCTTGTTGTCAAAGCTCCTGTCAATAGTTTAAGAGCGCACTGATTGGAAATGATGGCGCTTTAAAAAGAGTTGCCAGCAAAATAGTTTTTCTCCAGTGAAGCTGCTGGTTGTGTGATCTTGGATTCCTGGGAAGGAGACAGAGATTGACAATAAAATGGGCTGTCAGTGACTGGAGAGCGAGAGATAAAAGAGTGTGTGAGTGAAGTGGGGAGAGAGAGACAGAGCACACCTATGCTGATTGGTGATGGTTCAAGTGTATTAATGTATGTGTGCCTTGCTCTCTGCCTCGCCTCCACTGCTCTTCACTGGCCCATTAGCAAAGCCTGACCTCTGTCATCATCTTCCAGCAAAACACTTCCTCCCTGCGCCTTAACCAGAGCGGGAAATGAGGCTGAGCCGGGGCTCGCTTTTCAAACCCACTAATCACTCCGCACATGCAAATACTCCGCTCGCTCCCACACAAAATATTGCTTTATGCAAAGCGACGCCATCGCCTCCCCGCCGCCCATTGGCCGCCCCGCGCCCGGCACGGCTCAATTGGCCCAGCCGTTTGAATAGCAGGGCCCTGGGCCCGGCTCCCGGCCCCGGCCCCGGCCCCGGCTCCGCACCCGGCTCCGCACCCGCACCCGCGGCCCCGCACCCGCCGCCCGCCCGGGCTCCGCCGCCGCCGCCCGGCCCCGCCACCGCCGCCCGGCCCCGGCTCGGCTCGGCTCGGCTCGGCCCGGCCCCGGCTCGGCTCGGCTCAGCTCAGCTCTCCGGGCCCCCCCCGGCAGCTCGGAGCAGGGCCCCGGCCCCCAAAAATGCGGGGAGCGGCGAAGGGGAGCGGCGCGTTTCCAGGTCGGGCTGGGGGAGGGGGGCCGGGGGGCCGGCGGGAGGGGGTCGGAGGGAAAGGGGGGGTGGTGGGGGGGGGGGGGGGGGAAAGGTCAATTTGCATTTAAACAGTTAGCCGCCGTCCGACAATGGAGATAAGGGGAAAATAACATTCAAATGGTAAAGACATAAATATTTGGGAGACAGGCGCTTTGTAGGGCGGGCGCCGCCCGGAGCCAGCGGCCGCCCGCAGCCCCCCCAGCCCCGGCCGGCGGAGAGCAGAGCAAACAGGAGAATTGTGTGCTGAGGGCTCTTGTGAAGGGCCTCAAGAGTCCTTTACCAAACACTCGCAAACTTCTCCCACGTGCCGTTTGTTGACTGAGGGCTGCCCTTGTTGTGTGTGTGTTGGTTTTTTGTTTTTTGTTTTTTTTTTTTAAAAATTATTATTATTATTATCGAAGACCCCGCAGAGCAGCCGGGAGGAGGCAGCGCCCCGAGCCCGGCGGCCCCCGGAGGGGGCTCCCCCCGAGCCCCCCCTCCCCTGTGCGCCCCGGCTGCCAGAGGCGGAGGGGGGAAAGTCAGTAAATGACTTCTCCGCTCTGACCACACACCACAAGTGCGTGTGCTGAATGCCGGACCATTAGGACACACCTCAGTACACTCCAAAGCAACCCCTCCGCGCACGCATTTGAGGTTACACTGGGAGCACCAGCCCGAGCTCGGGGTGTCCCCGGCGGCTGGGGCGAGCCGGGCGGGGACGAGGGGGAGGGGACCTCGGGGGGGGGGCTGGGGGAGAGAAAGGGAAGAAGGAGAGGGGACAGGAAAAAGAAATTCCAAGAGCCACCGAGGAAAGTGGCGAGCATGAACGCGCGGAGCATAAAATGAAGTCGTAGCCGCATACACTTGACTTCTCTTGACATGTGAAAAGTGCTAAAAGTCAAAGCTCATCAATAAAGTATCTTGAAATTGAATAAGAGCCCTGACAACCATTGCATTCTTAAATAAAGTACAATGAGGAGACAAACGACTCTGCCAAGGAGTTTGCATGTGAGTGAAAGGGCGCCTCAATAGGAGCGGGATAATGGGCTGCCCGGCCGTCATGCACTGTCATCCCCGGTCCCGCCGAGAAGCTGCCACGGCTCCGTGATAGCACAAAATGGGCTCTTAACAGACTGAACAGGGCTGCCTGCCCTCCGCGCCGCTCGCCGCCCCTTCCCCCGACGGCCGCCGGCGCGGGGCCGGGCACAACGGGGCCGAGCCGGGCCGGAGGGGAACCGGGGGAGACCCCGGGGCCGGCGGAGCCACCGGGCCCTGCCCGCGGGCCCGGCCCCAGCTGCGGCTCGGAGGGGCCGGGGGGGCCCCGCATGATGTCCCCCAAGTCATGCATATGTATGGCGGCGGGACGGGCGCCCGGCAACGTTTGGGATCGCCCCGAAGGTGAGGCGAGGCGAGGCGGGGCGGGGCGGGAGCCCGACGTGGGGCGCCCCGAGGGGCCCCCGGCAGCCCCAAACTGCCCCAAATGGCCGAGCCCTGCTGCCGGGGAACGGGGAGGGAGAGCCCTCAGGCCCCAAAAAGCGGTGTTTGTAAGGTGGCCGGGCTCTCGGTCGCTCCGAAGGGATTTGGGGAGCTGGCAGCGAGTCCTCTGCTGGGGAGAAGTCAGTGGCGTCCTCAGGGGCTGCTTTTATTATTCTTGGTTCTGTATAAATATTTTTTTTCGTGGTGCACTCTCTCTACCAAACGAGCAATTTTTCTTTTTTTTTATCTTTTACGTTTTTTTTTTTTTTTTTTTTTACTCTCGTCCACGGGGCGTTAAAGTGAGGAAAGCGATAAAAAAAATAATAATAATAATAATAAAAAAATCACTTTGTCCGCAATTGCAGGCAAATATCATTTTTACAAGCTCTCAATTAGCCATCCTCTGGATTAGCACCTTCTTACGCCTCGTCTCCGGAATAAAGACGCCGTAATCTTGTTGCTATTTTCCCCTCGGGCGCAGCGGCCTTTGTGCTCCCTCCTCCCCGAAAGAAAACTTTTTAACGCCCCCACCCGAGCCGAAAAAAAAAAAAAAAAGGAAAAAAAAAAAATAAAAAGGAGGAGGAGGGAGGGGGGCGTGAGTGCCGCTGACGTCACGGCGGGGCGGCCGGGGGTGGGCACCGGGGGGCGACGGCGAGGGGCGGCCGGGCGGAGCGGGAGCCCCGAGCAAAAGTTGGGAGGCAGAAAAGCGGCGGGGCCAAGCGGGGCGGGATGGGACGGGACGGGACGGGGCCGTGCTCGGGGGGGTGCGGGGGTCCCTGCCCGCAGCCCCGCGCCGCCGCCCGCCCCGTCGCGGCCCCGGTGCCCGGAGGGCCCCGGCCCGCCCCGCGGCGCCATTTTCCCTCCGCCGGGCGCGGGGATTGCGCGGCCCCGCTCCGAGCCCCCCCCGCCGGTGCCTGCGCTCCCCCCCTCCCGGCCCCCGTGGCCCGGCCGGGCACAGGGAGAGCCCCCCCGGGCACTGCCGGCAGCGGCGCCCCCGAGCCGGGGGAAGGGGATCCGCAGAGACGGCCGTGCCTGGACGCTGCGCAGAGAAGGCTCGCTCGCCCTTTTTTGTTATTTTTTTTTTTTTTGGTTTTGTTTTGTTTTCTCCCTCTTTTAATTTCCTGTTCTCACCTAGCAGCTCTCACCACCGCTCGCGTTCCGAGGTTAGCCCTCCGGGACGGCCCTGCCTGCCTCGCCCTCCTTTCCCCCTTTTCTCTCTTTTCCCATCGCTTCCCCCCTCCTTTCCCCTTTTTCTCCAGGGGGTGGTTTCCTCCTCCTAACCCCGCTCCGCTCCCGTTGCGGGTTACCGACGGGAGCAGCCCCGCGGCGAGGGCAGCGCCGGGCCCCGGCCGGGAGCGAGGCACCGCGCCCAGCGCTGCTAAATCCCCGCAAGGTTCCTGCAACTCGCATTTTCTACAGCTCTTTTCTCTCTTCCCCTCTCTCTTTCCGTTCCTAATACATTCCCAAAGAAAAAAAAATTAAAAAGGCATAACAAAAAAGGTAAAAAAATATATAAAAAGGTAAGTAACTATTATATGCGGCACTTTTTTTTTTTTTTTTTAATAATTACTGTTCCTAATTAAAATAATTTTCACCTTTTTACATGATCTCTTGCCTGAGTTTTGATTTTGCGTTAAACAGCAGCGGCTGCTTCCCTTTCGTATTTTGTTAGGTGTTGAAAGCGGAAAGTGCTGAGTTAGGGACTCCGGTATCGTCTGGTTGGATTAATATCTGGGCTGCAAACTACCTTTTTTAATACCCAGAAAAATGCTTAAAGTCCTCTTGTCCAGTTCGGTCTAAAACTGAAGAGATACACAAATCCTGACGTCTTAGACTACAATGCTTTTGCCTTCAGGACACTTAATGCCTATTTGTATATGTAGAGACAGTGTTTGAAACCTATAATGCGCAGGACACTGAGTTAAGTGGAGCTTTTTCTAGTTCATAAACAAGCCGCAAAAAGTTTGGAATCGATTTAACCTCTTTTTCTGTTGGTCTTTTGCGCCAGGCACAGCTTTGTGTGCCGGGATAAAAAAAAAAAAAAAAAAAAAAAAAGGCTTTCTGGACCCCGCCGAAGTCACTTTGCTGGCTCTGAAGCTGGCAGGCGAATGTACGGGCTCCTGTACGGGAAAGCCTTTGATTACAGATATGTGCAAAGTGTCAGGCAAGCGGAGTCTCTCGAAAAGCCTTCAGAAAAGAAGAGGGAGGGGGGGGGTGAAAGCTTAGCGCATCCTGACGGGCTTTTTAAATGCTATTGATTGGGACAAGCTGTTCAAAACCCCAGTAACAGTTAATCTGCCTGTTAATCAAGCCACTAAGGAGCTCAATGCGAGTTTTATTAGCAACTGGAGAACACAGGCAGCAGAAAGGATCAAAAGCCTACACCCTTGATATTTGTAAAACCAGCCTTTCCCAAAAATATATTTTCAATTACAGAGCAATTCGTAGCTTATCACCCCTCGCTACCAAACACACAGATGGGGCCGCAGAAGCTGCCAACGCCACGAAACCAAATGAAGCAGAGTCGCGCTCGCACGCCTGAAAAATCAGGCGAGTGCTGGGGGGATCCCGGGCTGCCTCGCTCACACCTCGCTCGGGCTTTGCTGGCCTCCGGAATAAGCGGCGAAACCTAAATTTGGCGAAGCGGGGGGGACCACGAGGAAACGCTGGAGAAAACTCCTCGGATTCGCGTCAACCGCCTTATTAGGCGGAGGGGCAGCGGGCTGTTTCGCTTTGTGCTGGCAGGTTTGATTTATCGCGGCAACTTTGCACGGTATGCTTCCCTCTGCCCAGCCCTTTGGCGGAGCTGCTCGCTTCATTCATTCATTCATTAAAAAAAAAAAAAAAAAAAAAAAAAAAAAAGGGAGTTTAAATAGCAAGATTCGTAATTCGGAGAGCCTGGAAGTCGAGTTTCAATTAATGTAATGACCAGAAATATTATTATATCGGCTAAAATCAACATTTGATCTTGTCATTTTTAATGCAGACCGATTGCTTTATATGTCAGTGAGATATGCATATAAAAGACTATCTGGTCAGAGGTAATTATGTCACAGCTTTTTCTCGGCATGACAGCTGGATAAACACCATCTCCAATAAACATCTCTAATTAGGGAGGAGGATCTGAGATAGATGGTGTTTGATTTATTACTGAAGGAGAATGTCCATTTACCGGTATGTTATAGCGAAGCATCACAGGGAGCGTTCTCGCTACCGTACCGTAAGGAATATTTGGAGAAGCCTGAGGACAGGTAAGCGGTGTTTCAGCCTTTACGCTCTTCTTTTGTTTGGCGTGATTTCGGAGGAAGAGCCACCTTGCCGGCCTCTCCCTCTCCCCAAACTAACGCCCTGACGTAGCGCAGGCACCCGCGGCCGGGCAGCGAAGCCTGACTTCGGGGGGTGGCGGCCGCCTCCCGGGCTTCACCCCGCTCCGAGCAGGGCGAAGGGCGAGTCCCCGGCGCTCCCCCGCGGCCGGGATGCGGCCCCCGACGGGCGCGGTACCGGGGGCGGCGGGGAAGGGAAGAGCTGGGAAGGGAGGGGAGGGGGCTGCGCCGCAGCCCCTGCTCCCGCGGGGAAAGTTTGGGAAGCGGGGGCACCGCCGGGCGCCCCCTCTCTGGACGCCACCGGACAGCGGCCGGGCCCCCCCTGCCAGATCTGCCCCTCCGACCCCCACCTGTTGTACCGGGCTGTGTGCGTGTGTGAGGGGGGGGGTCCCGGCCGGCGGTCCCCATTCCCCCCCTCCCCGTCGGGCAAAGCAAAGGGGGCGGCTGCGGGTCAAGCGGGTGGGGCGGGGGGGCTGTTACCTGTCAGGATGTGCGGGGCCCGTGGCCGGCTGCCGGGAGGAGGTGCCCGCCGCGTCCCTTGCCCGTCCCGTCCCGTCCCGTGAGCGGGTTCCTACCCAAGAAGCTGCCACCCGGCTGAAGTGTCACCGGCGGTACAGGCGGGGTGCCGCCTTTGCACTAACTTTCCCTTAATACCCACGGCAGCGCCTCCCCCATTGGCTGGGCCGCCCCGGTGACGTCACGGCGGCCACTAGTTAGCTAATGAGATATTTGGGG
This sequence comes from Aythya fuligula, assembly GCF_009819795.1. Lineage (NCBI taxonomy): Eukaryota > Metazoa > Chordata > Aves > Anseriformes > Anatidae > Aythya > Aythya fuligula. The sequence goes on from NC_045563.1 coordinate 58,051,763, forward strand.
CCACGCGAGCACGGCCGCCGCCCGCCCGCCGCGCCCTGCCCTGCCCTGCCCTGCCCTGCCCTGCCCCGACGGCGGCACCGGCATGGCCTGGGGTGGCACGGCACGGCCCGGCCCGGGCCCAGGCTGCCCGTGCCCGGCCCCTCAGCACCGCCGAGCCCCCTCACGGCGCCCCCGTTCCTCCGTAGGGGCTGCCCCGCTGTCCCCGGGTCGCTCCTGGCTCCGGAGCCGGGCTGCTCTCCCCGACGGCTCTCCCCGGGCCGGGACAAAATTGAAGGCGCGGTGTGGCTTTCTCCTCCTTCAAACTCCCTGCCCAAAGCCGTGCTGGGACCCCCCTAACTCCCTATGCCCGGCCAGGCCCTGCAGCCCCTGGGTCGCACCCTGTCCGCCCGCAGCTCCCCCGGGGGCACGGGGCCCCGGTACCTGCGCGCCCCCCCCCCCCCCGGGAATAGCCCCGGGTGCGGAGCGGGGCGGCCCCATCCGGCTGCCGGTCCCCGCCCGCAGCCTCTCCCGTTAGAGAGGCAGCGAGAGGCCATTATTTGCACACACTTGTCAGGGTAAATAATTTATCAGAAAAGAACCCCCCGCCCCCAGCCGATAGTTTTATTGAACTGTACTTAAATGTTTCATGAACCTGCCTTCTGCCGGGGACGAGGCGGGGGCTGCCAGGCGAATTAGCGGCGGCCTTTGACGGGGCCGGGAGGCGAGGGCTCGGCGGGGCGCAGGGGGTGCCGCGGGGCTCGCCCCCAGCCCGTGCCGGGGTCCCCCGGCTGCAGCCCTCGCCCCCCGCTCTCCCCCGGGGCCGGGGCCGGGCCCGGAGCCGCCGGCGGGGCCCGCAGGTAGCGGCGGCCCCGGGGGGGCGGCCCCGGCGGCGGGGGCCCGGCGGCGCTGCCAGGAAGGGGTTTAAAGGGTTTCGCGGCGCGTTTGGAGCCGCTGCCATTAAGGGGCCGCGGCTCCCTGCAACCCGGCAGGGTCCTCCAGGGAAGCGTTGGAAACACCACGGCTCCCGCCTGCTTATCTGGCTGTCAATAAAAGGAGATGGCTCCTAAAGCAGGGCCAGGTGCTGCCTCCCCTGCTCTCCAACGCGCCGCTCTCCAGAAACTGCTCAGGCGTGAAGCCAAGTCTGCTTGGCCAGGCCTCCGCGGAGGCAGGCAAACAGTCCCCTCGCCAGCACCAGAGCGCTCTCTGTTTGCCTTTTTATCTCCTCAAAAAAATACAGGGAGAGGGAAGCGAGGCAGGAAGGTGGGGGAGCGCCGAGAGCAGAGTCCGTGTTTGGCTTTCGCATCGCCGCAGAGGCCGAGGGCGGCTGCAAAACAACAACAACAATAAATAAAAAGGAGAAGGGGGTGGGGGGGGAATTAAAAATAAAAGCTACAAATCGCTGCGCCCGAAGCAGCCTGGGCCGGGCCCCTGTCCCCCCTCGGACGCCGCCCGGGGCCGCCCCCCTGCGCGCAACCTGCGCCCTGCGCTGGGTCCCCGCTGGGACCGGGGGCTCTTAAGCCGGGGGAAATCGGGCGAGAGCCCCCGCCCGGGCCGTGCTTTGCCTCCTGCACCGCCGGGCGCTGCAGCTTCACCTGGGCTCGCCGGGGAGGAAGGAGGGCAGGAGGGAAAAAAGAGGGAAGGAGGGAAGCGGCTCCGCGGCGCAGCGCGCACCGGAGCCCCGCGGGCGCGGGGCGGGAGCCGGAGCAGGGGCAGGGGCAGGCGCACGGCGATGTGTTACAAATTTATAAGCATTATACATATTTGATTTACACCGTGATATGGAGGGTGGCTTTTTTTTTTTTTCCTTTTTTTTTTTTTTTTTTTTTTTTTTTCCCGAGGATGCCCCAAACCCCCGTGTTCACATAGATTGAGCAATTCTCAACACACACTGTAATAATGAGCTTTAATTCTCTATCCAAGCAGAACTTGAGCAATAATAATAAGCACATCAGAACAATTTGTTTACTGTGGCATTGCACAGGCTTCAGGGTCCAGGACTAGCTACAATAAACGGTAAAAAGCAAAGGAAACGCTCTAGAACAGGACAAATATTGCGAGTAGAAACGTGGTTTTGGCTTTCAAGGAAAGAGGCACTTGACTAGCATTTTAGCTGGGATATCTTGCCCTTGTTCAAGGTATGTGGTTTTAAATACTTTCTTTTTATCTCCCCACACGTTTCTTTTCTCGTCTAACATTTCTCTTTGCCCCCAGGATTGCATTTAAGCCCGGCTGCAGAAACCTAGTTTTGCTCTTCCTTTGCTTGATTTTTTTATCTTCTTATCCCCTCGAGCCGTCGGTTCGGTCCGCTGGCACTTTGACCGAAGCTGGGTACCCCCGGCTCTTCCCCTCCAACCTACCGCAGCCCTCAGAGCCCTGCCTTTGCGGGGTTTTCAAGGGCTGGGGTGCCGGCGTGCGGTGCCACCCGCGGGGCGGTCCGGGAGCCCCGCCGCGTCCCCCGGCTCCCGCAGCAGCCCGGGGCCGGCGAGCCCCCGGTGCTGGCGCTGGCCGCGGGCTCGGGGCGCGGAGGGGCCTCTCCGGGGCTCCGCTGCAGGTGCCGCGAGGAAGTCCCGCGGACTGAGGCGTCCTGAAGGCAGAAATGGAGCCAGGGGAGCGTGTCCTCAGTGTAGCCAAGAGAAGGTTTCCCCTCGTGGAGAATCCCACTGGAGCCGGCTCTATAATAGGACTGGTATTCTCATATGCTGCAACCTTGCTTTCTCATTAAAAAAAAAAAAAATACGAACACCTTTGCTTTAAAAAAAAAAGGAAGCATATAGCTATAAATCGTCTCTTTATGCTTAACTTTGTAGCTGAGCTTTCTGTCCCTATTTTTTTTTTTTTCTTCCCGAGGACTCCTAATGGTATTAATTTGGCTAAAACTTTATTCTGGGCTGTCTTGAATTATTTCCCTTCTCTATCTTTTAAAACATTTTCATAATAAGCGTGACTCCGGACAATGTTTGATTTGTTTTTCTCCCCTCATCCCGGTTTAGACTGAGACATTAGCTGAATTCCCTGGGGGTGATTGGATGCAATTCGCTGAAAGTCGACAGGCACGTCCTGGATGTTAGAAATTCACTTTTCCTCAACGTGACAAGGCTGAGTTCGATCTACAATTGTATTTGAAAGGGCAATGAGCGGAAAGATCTCCCATCATTAAAGCCTCCCTCTTCTTTAGCGAAATAACAAGATACTTCATTTGCACACAAACACTCAGGAAAAAAAAAAATCCCCCAGCCCAAACCGAGCCGCTATAACTCGTTAATAAAGCT
>NC_045563.1:58057510-58205010 GCF_009819795.1 Aythya fuligula
TGCATTACTTTGAATATGAACAGTCAAATAATGAAATCTGGGTAATACAACAAAAATTTAATTTACATTACACCGCTGCTTGAGGTTTTCCCTTTTTTTTTTTTTTTTTTTTTTTTTTTTTTTTTTTTTATGCCCAGCTTCCCCTAGAAATTTTTGCGCTAACGCGTCGCTCTGCCACCTCGTTGCATTATTCATATTTTCGGGGTTATTTCTCCCCTCCCTCTCCCTCCGTGATGCTCTTCTCCGGGCCGGCCGGGGGAGCGATGCCCGGCGGGGCAGGAGGGTCTTGGGGGGGGACCGGGGGACACCGGGCTGCGGCGAGCGGGACCCGGGCAGGCAGAGCCCCGGGCTCCGGGTTTCGGGACGGGATCTCAGCCCTGCAAGTTGCCGTGGGGCTCTCCCTCCCTTTCGCCCCGTGCTTATTTATTGTGGCTGTTTTTGCCGTCCTGGATGGCTGCCGGGGCTGGGGGGCGGCCGAGGAGGTGGCAGAGGGCGGTGGGGCTCTCACCTGCCCCGGGAACAGGCACAGAGCAGGGGCGACCCCTGCCCCCTGCCCCTGCCCCCTTCTCCTGCCCCTGCCCCGGCCCCCGGCCCCGGCGCTGCCCGGGACGCCCCGGCCCCCTTCGGCCTCTCGCCTGGCAGCTTGCGCCGGAGGCAGCCTGGCTCCTAATCCGGGTCCGAGATGGACCGGTACACGTCCTCAATGCAACTAACTGTTTCTAAAAAAAAGACCATCTGGTAATTGTCTTCCTTTAGATCTTCCCTTAATTATGCTTTTAATTAAAGATGGTTCAAGGCATTGGACCACATGAAGGGCAGTAATTACAAATTACATTACAAACCCAACAGATGTAGCTCTATCTGCTGGGAAAAAGGTACCGGAATAAAATTTGACTAAACTTTAGGATAAATTAATCCGCTGCCTTGAGAACAGAAGCACATTTTTTATTATGCAGACTCTAGCCAGGATTTAAGTTCTCTGTCATGATTGTTTTCATATTTCTTTGACATCTATTGATTTGGAGGCAGCTGCAAGGCTTTGTCACAAGAGAGAAGAGCAGTCACAATATATTAGCTTGATGGCATAACTCGAATATGAGTAGGAAGGATAGAAACATGACAGCGAGCCACGTGACCGAATGATGGGTCTCCAACAAAATAAAGAAATTAATTTTTAATAAAAAGCTTTAAAAATACCACAGCCAGTGCAACAGCAAGGGGAATGGCAGAACTTGTTAATTATCGAGCACCGGCGGCTCTGACATTTACCCCCGAAGACTGGGAGGGGACAGGCTTTGGGTTTCCTCGTAGGACCCGTGCAGAAGAGGCGAGGAGTGAAGCCCCCTGGCCGCGCCGGGCACCCGGCTGCGCTTCCCTGCCAGGTGCTGGGAGTGAGCATCCCGCTTGGCCCATACGCCGTTCGGAGGCGAAACCCCAAGGGGTGTTAATGTAAAGCCCCTTTGGTGAGCAGATGCAAAGAAATGCAGACCCCACAGGCTCTGTAATGAGGGAAGGCAGCGCAGGCTCCGAGATTTCCAGGGGGAATATCGCCCCACTAATCTGTGGTCACTGATGGCTCCGGATAAGCTCCTCGTGATGCATATTGTAGGGCTGCATGAATGCAGGCGTATGAACTGCTGCAAAATGAGCTGGTTTGCGGAGGCTGGCTGGCACGTCGGGAGGAGATCAAGAAATTACGGGTGCACAGGTTTACGAAATCGAGTTCTGGTTCAGTGGCTAAGCACATCATCGACAGTCAAGGGGCTGTTTTCAAGTCTACCTCCAGTTCAAAGTATGCGCCTCTGCTGCCTTTTGCCAAAATCCTGTGCTAAATGGGGGTCTGGGAGCTCAAAGTATTTGAGCAGGTTTGGGCAAAGTAGCAGAATTTCCCTGTCTGGGGGAGGCTGTTCGTTAAGGCAACCCTTGAAGTCAATCCAGAGAGCAGGGACAGTGAGAATTCACGTCAGACGCTCCATCAGACCGCCAAAAAGAAAACAAGTCGGGAGGTTTCGCCCTCCCCTCTCCCTGCTCTTTGTGTGGGAGCAGCAGGGCACCCCGAGCCCTTCCTTTCTGTGGGATCGGGTGCAGGTGCCCCAGGGCTGGTGCTGACCCATGTGTGGGCATCGGCGCCTTGGCTTTCCCAGCCTGTGCATGGCTCCGCGAACCTGGCCCTTCCCTGGCGAGGCTGTGGCCTCGCTGAGCTGAGCTTGGAGGGCCCAGCCTGGCTGCTTGCAGCCCCAGGAGGCAGCAGGGCACGGAGCAGAGCCAGGCACGGGGATGTGCACACCTTGAGCACAGCCCCAGCCCCCCGTCACCCCCCGTCACCCTTGCACGCCCGCTCTATTAGCGGTGTCTCTCGGTTTGTTGGTCTGACGTGCCCTCAGTGCTTCGGCTGCCCCGTTTCGTTGCTGCTGCCTGGATCCCCCCCTGCCTGCAGCGGGGCAGCTCGGGGCTCTGCTCCTGGCTTTTCGGTGCTGGGGGCAGCATCCGGAGGGACCTCCTCGAGTGCCTCTGAACCAGCTGGCTCCGGCTTTCCAGAAATACTGTAATTTGTGTGTCAGTAGGTGTTGCTGCATTGATCTAACACACGATACGTTACTGCTCCTAGGCCCTCGTTTTATTTCAAAATGGGCAAGCGTAATGCTTCTCTATTTCTTCACGTTTTAGGCCTGTAGTTTGCCACCTGATATGAGCGACCCCACTGACAAAATCCTGTAGCAGAAATGCAAAAGAATCTCTGGCTTAAAAATTATGTTAATAGGAAAATTACGTAGGCCATCCAGGAAAACCCGTGCGTATAATACCAGTGGTCAATAGCAGAGTGCAGAGCCTTGTGGAAAAACTTGCTGTGCTTCTTTACAGAAGCACTTTGTGTGTCTTCGTGTGGTGTGTCAGCCGGCAAAAACATTTGTGCCAAAATGCAGTAAATGCTTTTAAATCACCAAGCGCAGGAAATAAATATGTTTCCATGCTACTTGGGCTCTTTGTGATTAAATTGCTCTGCCGACAGTCCCATGTGTCCCCATTCAGCGAGGATGCAACATGCTACCGGACAACTGTTTCTTTGTGAATATGTGAAAGGCTGCAGATGTTTCGCTGCTCTGCTGGGTACGGCGCAGAGCCCTTTGGTGAGGTGGCGCGCGCTTGTTCACGCAGCGAGCGATTGAGCGAGCTGGGAGGCTCCTCTTCGAGCCGCGAGGCTCAACAGGTGCAAAGCGACTGCCATGGGCATGGCTCTGGGGCTCGCAGGATGGCACCGAGCAGCCCTGGAGCAAGGGGCGCCTTCCCAGGCCTGCCTGGTGTGGCCTGAAATCACCGCTTGCGCGGTGCGGGGCGCGTTGTGGCAGTCGCTGAACGATGCGGTTTGGGTTTGTTTCTCAAGCCAGCGCTGAGCACGGCTCTTTTTATTTTTCTACCGTTGCCTGAAATTGAGGTTTTTGTTGAAAAATGGCTGTCCGTGCAGCCGTTCAGTGTGGAGAATGTGGTGTCTTAGGTGTCTTGGAGTTTCTCTCAGGTTGCTGGTGCAGGGCCATGAGTGGGGAGCATCTGCGTGGGCCACGGGGGCGCACAGTGACGCAGGTCAGCCTAAGTGACCAGAAAATCCTTCTGCAGTGTTGTCGTGCGCCTTGCGAAGCCACGTTTTTAGCATGCCTGTAGATGAAACGTTGCAATTTTCCCCTGTTTTAAAGAAAGATTGGCTCAATAACACATCATCACAGGAAACAAAGGGTGAGAAAATACTCTCTCCAACCAGAACGTAAGCAGATTTAACACTTCCAACAGGCATTGACAATTACTTGCCTGTGCATAGCAATGTCACGTTTTTAAGGGCTAATATTTTGAAGCACAAGCCATGTAAGACATTTGTGTCAGGCACTGTATTTGGGACTTGCCTTTCTCAGGGACAGCAGCTGTATTGGAGTGGGTCCGGTGTGGTCGGCTTTACAAGAAGATGGGAAAATTGCTCATTCCACACCTCTGCTGGTGGGTGTTTTCCAGTTAAGTTTGGGAATATATTACAATTTGGGTAAAGAAATAGTATCTATTAGTATATACATTTCAGGGGAAGCAGGGAAAACTTGAAGCTGCTTTGGTGTTTGAATGATAGAAATAGTTTTAGGGTATTTCCAGGAATTTCTAGGAATGCCAAGGCACATTTACTGCATAGCTTTTCAGTTTGTTACCCAAATACCGTGTGCATTTCAGCAATACATGCATGGATTAGATCTTCAAGATGAACTTAAATAAGAACATCTCTTCATACATTTTTCCTTTTTTTTTTGATGAATTGAAAATTGATAAAAATCAAGCTGTTGCTCAGAACATTTCCCTGCTTTCTTTAGCAAACCAGTCAGCTGCCCTCAGCCAACAAGTTGTAGCCCATCGCTCGTAAACATTTGCATTGCCTTGAAGGCCAGCTACATAAAACATCGTGTAAAGCCGTATGCTTGGAGGACTCTGTGCGTGGGTTTGTGCATTCACACACACATAGACACGGCCCCACAATTTTCTGGCTCTCTCAGAAAGAAAATCACTCTCTCTCTCCCTCGTTTTATTTTATTTATATATATATATATATATATTTTTTTTTTTTTTTGGTCAAGGGCACATTTACCTGCACAGGATCTTCTGTCAAAGGGGTTAATGCTACATGTGCAAACTCTAACTACAGATGCAGCAGCACAGTGCTTTTTCTGTATTGCTTACGTGCATCCTTACAAACAAGTTTCCTCGTTTGCAGTGAGAGCCAGGTGCTCCCTTCACACCGACACATCACCAAACAACAGTCAGGAGCTGTACGAGCATTGGTACAACACAAGGCAAACCTGGGGCGAAACTTTGGCAAATATTGAAACCTCACTTTCTTGTCTTAAATGACAGAATGGTCTTGGCCTGCCTGTGTTTTGTGTGCTTGAATTGTGCCTGCTGCTGTGGGCGGTGTGCCCTGCAGCTGGGCTGCCCAGCAGGGCACTCCCTGGGTGCATTGATTTTACACCTTTCCCCCAGAGAAATCAGAAATCCAAAAGCAAACCCCATCACCCAGGGACAATATATGGATTTGTCACTGTCCTTGGAGGACTGAGAATCCTAAAATCAATGACCAGATTACTCTGATCCGTATTTGCAGATGTCTCATCTGCAATAGATACAGTATTGACAGGTTGCTTCATTTTACCCGACCATTTCAGATTGCCAAGTGGGAAAGCACGGAGGACTGGTAATTACATTTGTGGTGTGAGCAATGCTTAAGGAAGCCAGAGCCACGGCACTTGAAGGGGCTGCAAATCGCTGCAACCTCCTGCAACATCTTTGAGCTGATATTTGATTACGATTTTGCTGGGCTAGATACATTTTTGTGATAGCAACCATACACTTCTGATTGAGGCACTGGGATGGAGAGACCCTCAGACGCGTATACTTGTGGGTGCGTGTAGGCAGGGGGCACAGCACTGCCCGGTGATGTCCTTTGCAAGTTGTTGCTGCTGCCATTTCACCACTGATTTCTCCAGGAACACGTAGGCAGCTCGTGCTGAACGGCACGGTGTGGAAACCTAGGAAGACCTTCAGAAAGGACCAGGCCTGCACTGCTTCACGTTACGTGCTTTGTGAGCAGGAGGACCCCGCATCAGCAGCACTAGTGGGGACTCAGGGGTGAGAGAGCTGTGCCCTGACCATAAATCTCTTTCTCCAACTGATACTGTTGGGCACAAAGGACTAGCAAACGCAGGGCGGCGAGCAGTTGCCCACCTGAGCTCCGCAGTGATCTGAGCAGCTTGTGCTCACCACCAAGCACATCCGGCAGAGGCGTGCACCGCGGCCCGGTGCCAGAGGCACACCCAGAGCTGGAGACCTGAGGCCAGGGCTGGGGGGGCGAGCATGGATGTGCACCCCCCCCTCACCCTCACCCTGCCAGCTGCAGGGCCCTGCACAGGGATCTCTGCCCGGCCACATCTGCAGGTAGCCGGGAAGGGATCCCGCTCGGATTGTGCACATTTTGCAGATTTTGCACTTGGCTGCCCAGGTTTTCCAAAGGCCGATGTGTTTTCCTAAGGGTTTTTCATGAAGTTCCAGCATGCCGCGTGCTTCCTCTCTGAGTCATGCTCCCAGTCCCCTCTCTCCACAGAAAGCTCCCCTTTCGCGAGCAGCCGTAGCATCCTCAGAGGGTTGCTCCTAAACCTCCCGTGCGGTGCGTGCACAAATGTGCAGCCTGCACTCATGAAATAAGTGCGTGTCCCAGGCTCTTCAATTTGTGGGGGTGAAGCGGAGGCTGAAGCACATCAGTAGCTGCTGAAATTCTTAGGTAATAAGGGATTTACAGCAGCCTCTTTGTTGATTTTTTTTTTTAATCCGTGTCTTCAGCCAGCCCTTTGGCCATGCTGATTGCACACAGCCGTGTTCTTTGCTTACTTGGAGGAGTGAATTCAGCAGCTATGCTACTTATAAGTCACTTGGAGCTTATGCCTGGAGCAAGGTAAAGAAAGGATCTAAAATCAAGGCAAGGAGTGGTACTTTTTAAAATTATTATTATTTTTTTTTATTACTAAATGTTACCCGAAGAATGAAGCTGCTATGAACTGTGCTTCACAGTAAATAGACATAACCACATTCCTGCTTTTAGATACCACCCCAGCGGTTCCAGCTTGACTCAAACCAAACCACTGAAAAAAAAAGCAGCGGTAAAGGGAGGGAAAATTCGGGAGGAAGAACTGGCGTTAAGGGGGAGGAAAGTGAAATGAAAGGAAACCCAATACTGACAGGTTATGTAGAGCAGAAGGCGATGGGGTAGAAAAAAAGCAGTCAAACGCAGACAGAAATATGCTGTCTGGCAGGAGGGGGCAGCCACAAAAGCCAGCCAAAAGGTGGGTGCTTTGACCTCCCCCTGAAGCAGCGCATGCTTTGCGTCCCCCCACCAGGGGAGTGGGGCCGTGGGGAACAAGCCCCCATCCCGGGGGCACCTCTGCACCCCCTGCTCCAAAAAATAGCGTGTGTGTGGTTCGGCAAGTGCTGTCAGAGGCCACGGGGCCGCTGGCTGTGCCAGAGCTACCTCACTCAGGGCTTTGTGTCCTGGTGGTGCAGCAGCACCAGGGAGGGTTTTTGGTTAGGGAAAGTCATCGTACATCACACCCCATGAACGCGTGGGTACGGCAACAGCAGAGCCAAAGCAGCCCTTGCACTGCAGAGCCTGGAGGTGAATTGGGCTCAGTTTTGATACGCTGTTTTGCAAACGACTTTTGTCCTGTGTTACATGAGACAAATTTTTGTTCCTGATAGGAGATACTCCGAAGTAGTACAGACGCCCTTGTGGTCGCTGGAGCTTGCTTGATAAGAGCACCTTCGGCCAGGTGCGTGCACTCTTCCCTTAGCCACTGCTTAGCTGCTGGCAAATCCACCACCTGAGCAAAGGGATCGGGGAAACTGCAGAAATGCCTTTTGTAGCACAACTCTCACATTCAGTTTTCCTAAACGGATTTTACTTCCAGGAAGAAAACATTGCATGCAATGATTTTGTGCGTTTTTAATTACACTTTATTGCCCCGCAAAGCACACCAGCAAACGTCCCCACGTCCACAGAGGGCTGGTGCCACAGCAGGCTCGTGCCAGTGTCCAAAGATGAGACTGAAAACTCGGTGTGCAGACAGCACGGTCACACCAAACCCTAATGGGGTTAAAGGCAGCAAAACACTGTGTTAAATCACGCAGCCATCCTCTCGAGAGCACAAACCAGGAAAAATCAGGAAAACAAAGTGTTACACTGTGAGCATTTTTTACCAAGGTGTTTGTAGCTGCTCAGTGCCCAGGCTCAGAGCTTTACTTGAAGAGTTTGTGTCTGGTTTTTGGAAGTGTTGTAGGGAAGGGGATCAAGCCCTGCACAGTCTCTCCTCAAAACTGTTCAGCACTGGCAACTTGCATTTGCTGCAAAAAAACTTGACCTATGTATAAAATGTAATGGGATAAAGGGAAGAGCCCTGATGCAGTCTCGGAACCGTAAAGTGATTTCCTGTGCTCTTTTCATTAGTGTCTGCAAAATATTATCAAAATATTATCTGCATAGTGTGACAGCAAAGGGAAAAGATCAGTCTTGAAAGTTCTTGGAGCCATTAATAATTTCCTCTGGCAATGAGAAAACCTGCCCACACCTCGAGCTTTAGGAAGAGCAAACGGAGGCAGAGAAATCCCCGCTGCTCTCTGCCCTGAAGCCAGGTTCTTAACTTTATGCTCACTTTTATTTAAGTTTCTTACACTTCAGCAAAACGCAGCAGAGCTTGACAAATTCATTTTGCAAGAGAAAGTCTGCTATGACTTGTTTTCCTTTTGTTTTTAAAGTGTGGACACAGGGGAATGCATTCCTGTAAAAAAAAAAAAAAAAATCACAGAAAAGACGTTTGCACCGTCGCCGAGCTCGATGTCGGAGAGCAGCGACGGGGTGCTGCTGCCAGCCCACCTCCCGCTCTGCACCCGAGCACTTTGGGACTCTGGGGCAGTTTTCCTGCGCCAGGTTTGCCCCCTAGCCCTGTCCTTGGGGCCGTGGCACGCCGTGCCGTGCTCCTGCAGGTACCGGCACCGCGCAGCACCGGTCCTTGGTCGCATGGCAGGTGCCACGCAGGAACTGGGGCTTACAGGTTTTGGCTTTCTGGGCAGCCAGAAGGGTTTTGTTTTCAGAATGCAAAGTCAGAATTGTTTTTCAAAGGCAGGAAATGATTATTAGAAACTAACAAATTTTGTCAGGACCTCGAAATTAGAAGTACGCACTGAGCTGGGTCGCTCAGTTTAATCTCCAGTGTCTTTGACTTCCCTAAGTAGGTCACGTCAGCAATGAGTGCAGATGTCATAAGATGAGGTTAAAAATCCAGGCAAAAAATACAGAAAACATGTGATCCCCAAACTCCACACCCCATGAATACTTAAAAACCCTCAAACATTGTTGGGTGAGAAGCAGTGTCCGCAGAAGAACTAAGTGCCTTTTTCTTCTAAAGCAGCAGTTCAGGCGGTGGCTGGTGGCAGGGACTATCCAAGAGAAATAAGGCCACTTATTAATATGGAATTAATATGGAATTGATACGGGGTTTTCCTCAGGCTTGCATCTTCCTGTGCGAGAGGGAGCAAGGTCAGGAGATGCTGATGGACGTGGATGTGGGACAGAGATGTGGGATACAGATGTGGGATGCAGATATGGATGCTGACGGGGAGCAAGGGAGCCGGGACACATCCTGCCCACGTCGTGCCCCATCTCAAGTCCCAGCCTGAGCTGGGACTGACCCTGCGGTGCGGCTGCATGCCCGGCTGCCCTGCCACCAGCCCGCTGTCACCCCGTGCTTGCCCAGGCTGCTGGGGCTCACCCGGGCTCGCCGCCGCCTGCCAGCAGCGCAGCGTCCGGGAGGCAGGGATAAAGCTCCGCATTGTGCTCGCCCAGCACCTTTCGCTCGCCCACAATCTCGCCATTGTGCGCGCTTGATCACGATGAAATTCCAGATGAACATACAAGGGAAAAGTTCATCAAAACAGAGCCGAAACAATGGGCGTTTGAGGGCTTTTCGAGCGCGGCTGTCGCGCAACAAGTAGCGCTCTCCGAAGGCAGCCAAGTTCACCTTCAGCACAGCGACCTGGCGGCAGCACGGGAGCCGTGCGCCTTGCTGAGGCTGTGGGAGCAGCCAGGAGCGGACGGGGAAAGGCAAATGCTTTATTCATAGCAGCGAGTGGCGCATTTCTGCTCCAAATATAAATAGTGAATGCTCGTGCTAATGACAGGCTCTCTAATGGCCGTTGGGAGGCTTTGCTTTTCCCCAGGTGGAAGCGCTGGGAGCTCAAATAGCCAGCGAGATTTTTTGCAAACCACAACCACGTTTATAAGCTATAAACAGTGCAAAATGTGCTGTCCGCTAGAGAATTTTAAGACCTGGTTGTGGCTCATGCACAAGACCTTTTTTTTTTTTGCTGTTTTGTTTTTACTAACACCTGAAAAAAGACCAAGTGGGAGCTGGGGCATGGGGAGGGCCAGGTGTGCCAGGGGCTGTTGTGCTGGGGCAGTGCCGTGCAGGGCTCTTTGGAAAGAAGTCCATCAGGCAGGGCCACAGACCTCATCCAAAGTCCCTGAGAGCAGGGACTGAAACCTCATGGCTTTCTATAGGATTTTAAGCCATCAATTGATATTTGTTATGAGGGGTTCCTGGTGAGGGCCGGCTGCCTGCTCTGCTGAACCCAGGGAGCCAGAGGCTCCGTGGGCAGAGCGAGCACATCGCTGTGCCTCAGCCAACGCCCCTGCTCTTGGCAACCACGTAAAGAGAAGGCAGCAAATGCAAATAAAAATCAGAGGAAAAAAGCCTCTTAAAGTCTTGTAATTTCGAAGGCGGCTGCTTCCTTCTACTGGATTGTTTCTAAATGTGACCAAAGCAGGGCAATAGATGAGCCAAAAAACCCCACTGCAGAGGGTGTTATGTGGAGTGATCCATACTAGGAGGGTATTTTCTTCAGGTCCATATAAAGCAGAATGTGCAGATAATCCACGGCTAGAAGAAACCTGCAGGCTGCTGTGAACACCCCAAGAAAGGCTCTGCAACACGGGGTAAACAATTAACACAAATTTCGAATCGCTGCACTGTCACCTTAATAGGCAGCGAAGTCAGCCACGACGGGCGTAATAGGATGAGACAGTTTAATTCTTGTTATGACATTAGCTGCAGACTTGTACAACAGCTGAAAACGGTGGGGCGAGGAGGGTTTCCAGGCGCCGCCGAGCTGCACTGCGCCGCTCTGAGCGAGAGCAGGGCACCAGCGAGGGCTCCCCAGCCCGACAAGGAACAGGGAACAAATGGCACCCATGCTACCGAAATCCCACGGAGGTGTTTTCCCTCCTCGCGTGTGGTTGATGTCCTTTTAGGAAGGTTTATTTTTCGGTGCCGTTTCGCAGAGCCCAGCAGTGGAAGCAGCTGGGGGGCCGTGCGCGATATCGCGCTATGGATCAGAAACACGCACGTCCAGGAGGTGAACTGAGCCGATTCTGTTTTCCCAGCATTAAGCTTCAAAAAAATTAGAAGTCAGCCAGGCTTGAACCTCAGACAGACAGGTAATGAGCCGTGACAGCCCTTCGCTGGGATCCGCAGGAACGGGCAAGCAGGCCTGGGTGTCAGCCACAGAAACGCGCTCATCAGACCCAAATCTCCGCGTAATGCTGCCAAGCGCCAGCACGTCGCTCCGAACGGTGGGTGGGGAAGCCCGGGGGACCATCACGCTGGGTCCTGCGTGGTCCTCACAGCTCCATCAGGGCCACAGGGACATGGCGAGGACTTGAGCCAGCGAGGGCTCAGTCGGAAGGCCCGGCCTTGCTTGTGTTTTACTGCCTTTCGTAGCGTTGCTGTTGGGAAAATGGGTCACGGTCTCCCTTTAGGTCACGCAGCAGCATCTCCTCAGCAGTACTTTATGGCATCTGGGAGTGTGGGGTCTGCAAATACACAACGTGGTCTGGTAGGAAGGTGGCTGAGGAAAGCCCCAGCTCGAGCTGGAAAAGGTGTAGCTGAACAGTCAGCCCTCTCCCCCAAACAGCCACCCCCTCCTTATCAAGAGCCCCATGAGTGCTCCTGGTGTGGGAGCTCCCCGAGGCCCAGCAGGGCTGTGGGGCATTCCCAGGGGAGCCCAGAGGAGGGCTGACCATGCCACCCCTACCGGGCTGCCCCGTGCTGGGCCAGCAGCAGCTCCCAGCCCCTCAGCACAGCCTGGCCTGCAGCTGCCTGCGTGAGACGTCGCCGGCCGCTCCTCTCCCCTAGAATTCACCTCCAGCTTTTGGATTTTGCGATGCTAAACCCCTGCGGTGAAAAGGGGCTTTCGTGCCTTTATATGGAGTTGCAAACCTGTATTAAGCCTCAAAAGATGCTTTTATCGCAAGATCTCGACAGCTGCCAGCTTCCCTAAATCCCAAACTATCATTACGCATTTAGTTGCAGACGGGGGATTTTTCTGGACCTTCCCTCCTGACCCAGTGATAAAGCCAACTTGGTCTGAGATTGAAGATTCATTTATCTCTCCTTGGCAATTATCTCTATTACTGCCCGCAATCCTTCCCAATCTTTCTAAACAACATCCTGCTATTAAAGCCACTTGGCAAGCATTTAAAGCCCTGGATAAGTTAACCATGCACAAAATATCCCACTTGGGGAAGGATCCAGCTATAAAAATAAACGGTTTACGTTCCGAAGGGCACGGTTCAGGACGGGTATTCTTCGTCTGTGAAGAGAGGTCATCATTGCTGACAATAAAATTATGTAGGACCTGATCCTCCCCCACTGAGCTCAACAGCAAAATCCCTCCTGGTTTCAATGGTGTTTTCCGGGATCAGCCGCCGGGAAAGCCAACATTCCTCAAAGTTGCTGAAAATCTATAATTGGATATATTAAGAGGGCTTTCAAAGGGACGTCAGCTTTGGAGGCTTAGTGGAAACTGCGCTGCAAAGGGGATCCCCGCACGGATCTCAACCCGTGCAGCTCGCTCAACGTTACCTCGCGGCGTGGTGCCCGAACAGGGAAGGCCAGGCCAGGCCCTGCAGCCTCCACCCCATGGCCCAGGGGGCTGCGGAGCCCAGCGGGCGAGGACAGGGGATGTGCGGGGCGTGCTCCTGCCAGCCTCGGCTGGAGGCACCGCGGCGCCCGGCCCCTGTTTTCGCAGGCTCTCCAGTCTCCTGTCACAACGCATCTCTGCGGGAGAGCCGGCGGAGCGTTGTGATGCATCCTGCCATGCCTTGCATGGCCATGTTTAGTAAAATGAAGCTTGGTTTGAGCCTTTGGGACAGGAATTGGACGCATCCCCAAAAGACAGATTTTTAACTCACAGGGTGAACTTCAAAGTGTTCTTTAACCCGCTTTTGAAAATGTTCACCAGTAGCTTTTGGGGAACTGGAAACCTTCCATTTCCACTCGCCCACTGCTTTTCTGGTCCACCAGCAGTGTTTCCCTTTAGTGGTCAGGGGAAAGGGGCATGGCTGCAGGTGTAGGGCACCGATGTGCTCTGAGGACACAGGGACACCCTGGCTGTGGCTGGCACCCACCGAGGGATGCTCTGGCCATGCCTCAGCCCTGCAGGACCCCTGTCCTCAGTCTCACCCTCCCCTCACTCCTACAGCCCTCCTCAGGGCACAACCACAAAGCTTGCTCTCATTCCTGGCGAGCTCGATTTTTGAGTTTTCCTTCCCTTTTTAGTGAGAGCTGAAATTCAGCAGAAGCCGAGGAGGCCGCCACAGAGAGCCACAGCTTCACCGCGCTTGCTGGGACCAAGCGGGCCTGGCCGCGGCTCCAGGATGCACAGCCTGCAGGCACAGCAGTGAAAGGAAATATTCGGAAAGGGATGAGTCAGCTGGAGGCCGAGGGGATCTGAGTGGAATTTAAAAAGTTGGGCGGCTGCGTGCCGGTCTGGGCCCTGCCAGCACAAAAACTCGTGGGCGCAGGGCGTTTCGTAGCCTGGCATGATGGTGGCACCACGCTGGTTAGGCAAAGAGCCCTCCCAGGGGGGTTTTAGGCAATGAGGGAGGTGTTGCTTCAAGCCGTGCTGCCCAGGTTGCTGCCAGGCTGCTGGGCAGCCACGAGCTGGACCTTTACACCTCAGGGTGCGCTTGCTCCGACAAACGGGGGCTGTCCCTGTCTGGAGCTGCTGGGATGGATGGGGACAGCACTGCTCTCCCGGCCAGCTCCCAATTTTCCTCATTACCTGCCCTAAGCTTCTCTCAAAGATAAGCGGTTCTTGTGCAAAGCCGCTAATTTAGTCCCAGCAAAGGAGAAAATAAGTCTGAGCGCAAAAAGCTGGTGGGATTTTGCCAATACGCACATCGAGGTTGGGCGACCAGTCTTAATTAGGCCATCTTTGTTTACATTTGATGTTTATCAGCTAATTGGCATGGCAAGGTGTGAGTCACACAGCTTCCCTCTGGCATGAAATCAGTTTGCGGGAGAAAAACCGGGAGAACAAATGATCCCAATTACAGGACACCCCACTGTGCTAATTACCATCCCGGGGAGGCAGAGCCTCGCACCCGCGTGCCGCTCCCCACCACCTCTCCGCCGCAGCAAAGGTGAGGCCTGGCTGCCAGTCCCCTGCTGCCCACGGCCTCTTAGGGCCAGGGCTGCCTTCCCCATCACCCTTTAATGTCCTCTCCCTCTTTCTTGGTCTGGCCCCGTGGAGGCTATGTCACAGCCACAGCTCGTGAGAGCATCGTCGTGGTGCTTCCAGCGCCGCGATGCCCACCGGACCCAAGCCTTGATGTTGGCTGCGGTGAAGCTGGACCTCACTATCGCTGCTCGGGCTCACCATCAGCGTTCAGACCTGCCTGGGCTCTTTCCCCATTCCCACCTTTTAAAAATGTTTTTAAGCCATCAGCAAGCCGGGCCGGTCCCCCAGTCCATCCTCCTGCTTTCCTGCCACTTGGGTCCTGCACGCACACACACACACACACACACACTTGTACATTACATCCGCACGTACAGTAAATCTCCTTCCTCCTTCCTCCCCACCCTCTGGGGAGATGCCTTGCCCCCATACCCTTTCAGCCCCTATACCCTTTCCCCTATACACGGAGGGCCCAATGCGCAGGAATGTTTCTTGGCTGCCCTTGAGTTGAATGATGATCCTGGAGGCTTGGAAAAGCCACAAAGCTCAATGCTCTCTGTCTCCCTGTGTCTCTCTTGTCTTCCCTTCTTAGTAGGGGTAACAGATGGCTGAGGCTTTCACCAACAGTCCCGAACACATTGTCACTCCCAACTGAAAGTGAAATATTCAGTGGCATTTAAATTAAATAGACTCTAATGCTTCAGTAATATTAATTACGGTTTCATTCATCCCTGGCCTAATAAATCAACACATAAAGATAGGATGATCCCGGGGCTGGCAGCAAAGCAGGGCTATTCTGCCCTTTGTAAGGTTATGCACACAAAGCCCCCATTCTTACAGGGACATGATGGCCCCTCCAAACATCTGTGCTCAGCACCACTTGAGGAGAAGCCAAAGTGGTAACATTTAAACTTTTCTTGTCCAATTTGTCCACGCAACGGGGCTCAATTCAACGAGAACTTTCAGGGAAAATTAAGAAAAAAAAAACAAAAAACAAAAAACCAACAACGTGTTAAGCGGGCGAAAAGTTTTCCTGGGTTGCGCTGGGGGGCAAGCAGATTTATTCCGGCAGCCCTGCCCTGCCTGTGGTGCGGGACAGCCTGGCCCTTCTGGCGCTGCATTTGTTACCCCAAACTCAACCTTTAAAGGCTGGGCCGAGGGGCGGGGAGGCTCGATGTGCGGGAGGGAAAACCTCAGTGAAATTTCAGTACTTGGGGAGGCCCCCGGGCAACAATTTTTCACACAATTTTTTTTTTTTTTTTGAATGTGGATATCACAGGGGAAATAGACTCTGTACTTCACCAACAACAGTTTTTTTTTTTTTTTTTTTTTTTTTTTCCCTCACCACCATACATATGTAAAAGGAGGCTAATAAAACGGTCGAATAAAAGATCGCTGCTAGTAAATCTTCAGGAGACAAAACCCTCCACTTGTGATGCTTCAAAGCGGCCCAGAGCTACCAGTTTACCCCAAAAGTCCCAACTCAGCGCTGCTGATTGGAAAATAAAAAGCCCTGTGCATAAAAACTTCACTCCAATTGTTATGCAGTGAATGCAGCGTTTACATGCAGCAGCTTTACTTGACCAAGGGACTCCTGAGTAGGGCAGCGAAAAGCCTGTTGCCTGTGCAGCTTAGCTCTTTTGGAAGGGTCTGGCTAGGGCAGGTTTGTAAGGAACAGCAGCAAAAAAATGATGATGAGAAATCAATGCCCTATCGTGTAAGTGCATTGTGGAAAGCTGGACCTGTTCTAAAACAAAATGGTGTGGAAAAATAAGGGAGGGCTGTTTCCTCTCTGTGCTTTGCTGTCACCCGGCTAGTGTGCAGAGTGGCACTGGCCCCAGCCAGCTTTCTCCCGGCTCTGTCATTTGGATCAGCCTTGCTTCAGTTTCTTCACCTCCAAAACGGGCATTAAGTCACTTACACAGCACTTTGGAGGCCTGAGTGAAGGACAGTGTCCAAAGATACCTTTTATTGATGCTAATGATGAACACCAGTGGCTGTGCAGGTCAAGGAGGCACCACTGGGGGAGCCAGCAGAGGGGCCACCTCAGCAGCCTGCTCGTGAAGTTCAGCGTTGTGCAAAACCTTGGTTTCATTTTCCCTCAGAACACACCCAGCCTGTCTGCAGACCCCAAGCAAGCAAAAAATCCTGGGTAAATGCTGCGTTACCATTTCACACACCAGGTTTCAGAGCTGTAGGTGGAGGATGACGTTCAAGTAGCTGATGTCACTGCGATGGCAGCGAGCGGCAGGCTCGGGGAAGCGGTGCCACATTGGGATGTGCCACTGCTCCGTCCCAGAGCAGTGCCCAGAGGGTCTGGGCTGGCTGCTTGTGTGGGGTGAGCAGGGAGAGCCCAGCCAGGAGCCTGCGCTCACCTGTGAGCAGGGAGCTGTGGAGGGCAAGCGAGGGACAGGCAGGGCTGTGGCAAGCAGCCGGAGCCCCCACAAGTGGGAAGAGATGGCAAGGGGCTGTGCCGCGGGCAGCAGAGGCCGGGGAAGCCTGTCAGGGAGCAGCAGCTGCTGCTTCCCCTGGGGCATGGCTCGTCCTCTCCCGGCTGCCCCCACCAGCCGGCCTCCCCAGGCGAGAGCCGAATTCGCCTGCGCCTCAAGCTGGCCCCGGGAGCCGGGCTGGCAGGGAGCTGCCGGCGGCCCCTTAACGCTCCAGCTGGTCCGGGTGCTCCGCAGCAGCTGAAGGAGGAGGGCTGGCTCCTCGGCTTGCCCTAGTTCCCATCCGCTGGCCGGGCCGGGCAGCCCGCACGCCCGTTAGCCAGCAGGAGCACATGTTGCTCCCGGACCCAGGGTCCCAATTCACGATCACGGGGTGAAAACTGGGGCAGGAGCTGCCCGAGGCACTCGGGGTGCTCCTTCCCTTGCTTCGTCTGTTCAAAGTAGTTCACGGAGATCTCAAATGATTCCCTCTCGGCTCCTGGTTTGGAAAAATATTTCAAGCATCCGGACTCAAAAATCAGTGCGCATCCCTGCAGACCTGGTGTCCCAGTGAGAGGGCTCCTGCAGGTGTCTATCTTCAAAGGGAGGCCACTCGCACGTACCGGGTAGCTGTTCCAGTAACCCATGGAGGGATGCGCTCTATAGGTCATGTATAAACACGTAACAAAATTGCTAAAACCACAATTCCCTCATCTAGGCTACATTTAATTCTAAAACACATCTCCACGGCCTGGCCTATGGACGAGGAATTACTCTATGAGACTGGCCTAGAAGATCCCTGCTCTGCTTTGTATTTACAAACCACAGAAAACATTCAAATGAATAATGATGCTGAGTTCTGCACAGAAGTTACTAAAATCCCCTGGTTTTCATCAAGCAAGCTTTGTTCACTGTTCACAGAAAAGAAGGAAAACACAAAGCTCACCATACCTTCCCTAAGCAGAGGCCAGCAGATGCTTTTCAGTAATACCGAAAGCGTATACAGGAGTCTGCATTTTTGGGGTCATCAGTAATTGGTAATGATTCCCAAAAGCACAACATGTCACGTTCAGTCATTACCGTCTCCGTCCTTGGACATAAACCTTATGCAGCCTGGTACGGGCCAGCAGAAGAATAAGTTGAAACAGTTTTAATATGGCAGAGATTAGCAGGGAACATGTCACCGGGTTTATCTCAAGATGTAATTTGCGAACACTTTTTTTTCTTGCCTGCTCAAACCATTCCCTGGTAGTTATTTTTAGTAATGACATATATGTTTCCTAGTAAGGCACTTTGCATTTAATAGTAATAAGAAATAACATTATCTACTTTTTATGATTGAAGATTAAGGAGCCTATTCTAATAGCTTCAGTTGTCAACACAAGGTCCTCTGGTACTACATTTCTTAGCCTCCCTGTTGTAAAAGAACATGTCTGTGTAGATATTATTAATTTATCATTGCACAAAACAAAGTTTATGAACACTTAATAATTAATGTACTGTGAATTTAATAATAAAAAATTAAGACTCTACCTTACATCATTTTTTTTTTAACTATCTGATTTTTATTCTTCTCATTAGCTCTTTATGGGGCTATTCTGAACCATGGCTTGGGTTTAAAAGCATTTAGTTGTGTATATTGAAATGTAAATGCTTCACCTCCAGCCCAGTTGAATACAGGGACAACACCATGATGGAATTAACCTCTATGATATTTCTACCATACGTGGGGCATCGGGATATAAATATAAACCTGTAATGAAACCAGAGGAGCCTCCTGAGCTGCACAAACTGAAGACCTGGGCCCTCTCACCTTGTAAAGACAACAGACAGACACGCTTTCTTTTCTTTCAAAAATCTTTGGTGCTTTTTGCATTTATACTTTGCCTGGCGAGTGGATAAGCACTGGTTACTGCTTCTCTAAGGGCCTATACTACTTCTGTCTGTCTGAGCAGTTTCTTGCATAAGTGTGATTAAAAAAAAAAAAAAAAGGAGTTCTACTTCAAAAAATTAACATATCTTATTTGTTATTCTTGCTTTAGCTTCCTCAGCACAACCTGACAGATCTTGTCGTTATCTGCTATCCCGCTCTGGGTGCTCAGAATAAATAACACAGGTCGGGGACTTCAATGCAGGAAAGTGCCTTTGGGGCCCAGTGGCGCTACCTGGCTCAGCCCCAGCTGAGGATCTGGCTCTGTTATGTCTCAACACACATACGCTTATGGTATATGATTTTGTTCCTACAGTATGATTCATTCTAGATTTCAAGTACAGAACATGATTCATACTAATTTCTTTCTTTACATTTGTATTATCTAGCCTAGCTGTTGAGGGTTTAGTCAGCAGAATAATTAATGTTTGGTTGATAATCTGAATCCCAACAGCTCATCCCAGACAATGTTTCTTGACAGCAAATCCTGCACCACAGAGATTAAGGGACAAATCTGCAAATGTCAGAAGGTGAGGGCGGCATGCAGAAATGCAGGTACCTTCACCAGCTCTCCGTCTGCTCTGCCCTGCACCACTGCATAGCATCCATAAAATCAGCATCGCACCAGCAGCACGACGTGGCCATGATCCAACGTGATTTACGTAGTGGTCATGTATTTAGGAGTGCAGATCACCAGGAATGCACTTAGCTGGACACCTGCACGTTGCAATCGGGTGTGCAATTACCTGACTTGCACACCCAACACGTGCGTGCCTCTTGGGATTTGCACGTCCCACCATCCAGAGTAACAGAGCTTGAAGGTGGTTGGAACAAAAATAGAGAAGAAGACTTCATTTTGTTAAAAATCTGGCACTGATTTCGCTTCTTCCTAAATGAGACAGGAGGCAAAAGTTCTCCAACAAAAGCTAAGCAATGACAATCAGAGCTGGAATATTAATATGCCCAAATGTGGGAAACATGCAGGGTGAGCCAGAGAGGAAAGCCAGCGATGGAGCCTGCACCTTGCTGGGTGAGTGTCCTGAGTAGAGCACATCGTTGGGGCCATGCTTGGAGAAAAACAGAAAGAAAGGAAAAGTGGCACTGTGCATAAAAAGGAAATTTAGAAAATCACTACAAAAGGGTTTGGAGTAGAAAGAACAGGTTGTTGGGAATGGAAGAAAAAAAGGAAAATGAGGAACTGAAAACCACTGCATGACCTCAGGCCCTCAGAAGGAAGGACAGAAGGAAGATGTGTTTTCCATTGAGAACCGAATTTGATACACTGGACAGCGAATGATGGCAGGTGAAGTTTGCTTCCTCTCTGCTTGGGCTGCCTTTGCTGCCAGGACAGCAACCCCTGGGCTGCAGGCGTAGAGGGCTGACACCCCCTTCCTATGGGGAGGAGGAGGAGGAAGAGACCTTCATGAGCTTGACCTTACAGGAACCCCTGGCTTGGTATCTGCCCTGTTTTCTTTGTGTGTGTTTGTTTAGAAAATGGCCAAAAATGAGCAACTGAATACAACAGTTCCTGAGATGTTTTTGTCGGAGGGTGGCTGTAGGCCATTGGTGCAGTACCTGCAGATGTTTCCCTCAAGAGGAAACCAAGCCTGTATATGCCTGCCCCCCACTCCTGCTGGCCCCAGAGGTGCCTCACTGCCCTGGGATCGAAACAGAAGCACAGCACTGATCAGGGGAAGATGATTTCAGGGAATAAACCTGCTTGTTACAGGTGGCTTTCAGTGCAACACCTAGGTGCAAAATGCCACCAAATACAACCCTTTAAGACAGTAAGCAGCCTCCCCAAAATGGTAGCTGGGCTTTCTTTTAAACCTCACTGAAATATATGAGAGTACCAGCTTTTTTCTCACACTCCTGCAGTTCTTGGGGTCTATTTCTGTTGCAGTAAATGACCGTGCTGCTTGGAACACAGAGTGACATCTGGCTGGTGACATGGTTCAGACCATGGTTTATCAGCCACCCTGGCTGGCTCTGAGCGTGACTAACTGTCTCTCAGACCCAGGCTTGGTGCTTTACTGCTTCATAGCCCTCTGCAGACAAGTTAGTATCTAATCCCCCTCCCAGGCAAAAAACATTATACCACAGGTACAGGAGAACACACAAAACCTTCATGCAGTCACTGAGGACCGAACGTCAAGCGACCTAAGCAGGTGACTGGTCCTCAAAGCCATTGTGATTTAAGTGCTGCCATATGAAATTTTGGAATATATGTGTGTAACTGCTTCCTGCAAGTGTCTTTCTGAAATCAAGCCGAATCCTTTAATTGCAAGGCTTGTGAAAGCTGCTTTGTAATTTGCAGAGGGTTTGTGTAATGCATGTACATATTTAGTGAGAGGTAATGAACCCTCCTTCACCTCCCATCCAATGAAGCATTAGCACCACCAGTTGGTCACCAAGCCTGAATAACACCCAGTCCCAACTGCAATAACAATGCAAGAGCTTTGTGCGAGCTCTCAAGAGCAATGTGTTGTGTCATCCCCATGTATTGTTTAGTTGACCTGAAGTTGAGGCAAGTCATGTTAAAACTGCGTCGGTGCATTTTTTCCCTGGGTTTGTTGATTGTACCTGATCTGTTCCAGCTTGAAATTTAAACCATGCCAATTAGAGAATCAGAAAACTGAAATGAGGAGCTCAGCTAAATTCCAGATTTCTCAGCACAATCACATTTTTCACTTCACTGGTGAAAGATTGAAAAAGATCCAGAGAAAACACTATTAGTGCTTTGGATTTCTGGAGCATCCTCCTTCAAAGGTGTACGAATTGGCAGAGCGAAGTGAGTCAGACGTGGGTGCTGATTTTTGGTTCTCAGGTCAGAAAAGGGGCTTGCAAAGCTGCTTTTGCATGGCACACGGCAAGACTGCTATTGGCATGTATTAAAGTCTTGGTTTATATATGCATATGCAGTGATGCTCATACCTTCTAAGTAACCTTGCATGCCTGGTTACTCAGAGGGTCTACCTGCCCATCCCTGCTATTCCCGTCTGCATAAATGGGAAATGCTTTCCTTTTTCCTGGTTCTCTGTCTCTGCTTCTCTCTTCCTCTGTGTTTGTTCATGGAGAGGCACGGAGGCATTTTACAGCACTTTCAGAGATTTAAAGTTCCATTCTTATTTGTGCTAAGGCTCCTGGCATTGCCCTGGGATTTAGCATGAACTACGTTTGCAGCTGCTTTATGTTGTTTTTTTCTAAGGTAAAAGGGAATCAGAACCACTGTGTCTGCAGTGTTTCATCCACCACTTCATTGGGTTATCTGGGCTGGTTGAGGTGGAGAAAGGGTTGCAACCAAGCCACACTGCAAGGTATAATTCCTCCTACTAACTAAAACAGTTTGTCAGTTAAGAGCACACAAAGGAGACAAACTATATAACACGCCCCCTTACAGAAGCACGTTAACCTCACAAGTAGTAAGGCAATTATAGACCCCCAAATGCTAATATCTGGCCCATGGCTCCAGTTTGTTCAGGACATGTTAGTGCTTTCCTCTCAGATCACGCCCTTGCTGGCCTCCCTGCTTGGGATGGCACCTGACGGTGGCAGCTGAGGCTGTTCAGGCTGATTCACTATGGCAGGATTGTCATTCTGGGAACCAGCACATCCAACAAAACGTAATTAATGCCTTAGTTGTTTTGAGTTTGTTAATATTTTTTAACTCATCTCATTTATAGGTGGGTGAAAGACTTTCGGTGGTGCCTGTGGCCTCCCCAGGCCGCCCCCTGTACAAACTCAGAGCAGGAGGCAGACCTTGCTGGCCCAGGACTTCACTGGCACTCCTGAAGCCTGAGGGACAAAGACCTTGGTAGACAAGGCAGATGAGAAGAGGAAAAAAAGGACAAATAACTTGCTTTTCCCATCAGAGTTCTGATATATTTTGTGGCACACTTGCTGCTTGCTTTATGAAGTACTCTCTATGCTTTATGAAATGCTCTCCATGCTTATGCTTGACATACTTGTACAAATAAACGTAATACAAAATATCTTTTGTTTCCTCTTTTTATTTTTTATATATATATATTTTTAATCTTTCACATTCCACTCTTCCTCTGACAAAATGAGCTTTGGTTTGAGGATATTCCCACAAAAAATATACACCGTAGTTGAATACAACCATCTCTGATGTTTTCACCTTGTAAGATACTGTCAGGGGTTAAAACGGTATAGCAAAATATCACAGTTCTCAGCATGACTTTGTGTCTGATGCTGGCACAAAATGTTCATAAAACAAGGAGCTTGCTCACGGGAGCAACACCAGAGCTCCTCACCTGAGCAAGCACTGGCAGCGTTCAAGCCCTGCCTTTGCAGTAGGTACAGGGTTTTTGAAGGCTTTTCTTTCAAGAGCTTAGTAAAATTGAAAAATTATGCAGCCCATTGCTTAGCTGTTTCTCACAGGCTTTACAGTGCTCAGATAGCATATCATTTTTGTACCCGAGTTCACCACTACGCAGGCTCTTCCCCTGAAGAGGCTGGGCAATCTTCAGCGCCGTGCAGCACTCAGAAGTGGCGCTCAGACTGTAAATATTATATGCTGCTGCAAGAACATTTGAATGGTAATACTCAAGCAATTACTTTCCTTTCAAGATCATTAAACACAAATCTGACTTGTATTTTAATAGGACTGCCAATGTATTTAATGGGGGGCAGTAAAGGGTAGTTTTTTTCTAATGGATGAATGTTTATATTATTATCCACTCTGAGAGACCACATTAGGAGGAGACTGGATAACACTCATGTGTTTTGCCTCAGTCCTTTTCACCCACTATTCAATTTTTTTTTTTTCCTCAGTTCTGCATCTTACAGTCTTATGGCAAAATAGCATCTACAATAAACCCACCACCACATTCTGAGTATTCGACAAAAAAGACCATGTATACTCTTGCTGCAAAGAATTTGCAATCTGCATTTCCCTTATGGCCGTTAAGATTTTAGAGAAACCCAGCGTTTGGCAAGCTGACAGGTTCAGACAGGGACAATGCTATTCAGCTGCTGGACGTGTGCTGCATGGTCCAGAGCAATGCCAGCCTCCCCGTGCCACCCCGCAAGCACCTCCCCGGCATGCTTGGAGCAGCGCCCAGCAGGGCCCATGGTTGTTTCCACCTCCACGTCCATTCCCACCCACGCTCAGGCTACTGAGAAGAGTGGGCATTGGCATGAGGTGCACAGAGGGCAGTTGGGCTGTGTTGGTTTTCCTTCCCACTTGCACATGTGCCATAAATGTGCTTTCCTTTGATGCTAACTTCAGGGAAGGTTTAGCACGTACTTCAGAGCGAATGCAGCTCCATCCATGCACTGGATGATGGCATTTCCTGTGCTCAGCATCCAGGGCTGAGGAATGCCTTTCTGTAAGGTCGGTGCTTCCTCATCAGTCTGTAATTCATCCATGGAGGTTTGCTGTTTGAAGCTGCACGCCCTGAAATAGGCGAGAATGTGCAAGTGAACCACCTGTATCTTCACTGCCACGCTCTGGGTGTGAACCTTGCTGTCTCCTGGTAGGCAGGTGTGGGCAGTAGTTATTGAATCAGGAAGAATTTGGTAGAAGTATGTAAGTCTGCATTGTAAACACTACAATAAAAATACATCAGGAAGGTGGCTCTAAATCCAGAACTCATAGAAAGAAGTCCAGGAGTTAAAGGAGAAAGCAAGGGAGAAGGCTTTATTTGCTTTGCATTCTAGTGAACAGCAGCAAAGGCCAACCAGGAACTGCTACAGGACTTGTTACGTGGCCATAAATGGAGCAATAAGGGTAGGAGCTTCAAATCTTACCCTTCGAGGTAAAACACAACACAGTGGAGGCAGCAAAGGCACCACACAATCACAGGGGCAGACAGATATGTGCAGAGCACCATATGTAACAGGGTACAAACACAGAACACGCTCAGAGCTGAGTGCTCTGCCAGATGTGTATGGCTCGCCCACCTCCTATGAAAGGCACTCCAAACGTCATAGCTGCTGCGGCTGGGACAATTATTATAGAAAACTGTTGACATTTTCTGGGTTAAGGATGGTTATCTAGAATTCATGGATAATTTAGTCCTTTTGGCTTGCAGAAATAGTTTGATATGCTCTTTAAATAAGCATATAGAGAGACTGATGTGTGATGTTTGTGGGTTCAGATGTTCTGAAAAGTGACATTCCTGTATGGCAGAGAATAAGGCTTAAAAGGGGGTATTATTTATAAAAGCACCAGCATGCACAGGCACTGTTTATTTACCATTTAAATGCCTCATTTCTGTTCTGGCTGTCTGTGCTATAATTTGCACAGGCACTTAAACTTGAGTATAAATAAATGCAAAGAAGTGGTGTTTATGCAGGGCTAAGATGAGGAAATCAAGCACTAAGAGATGGAGGCCACTCCTGCGCCATCGGCTCAGCCATCTTACCCACCTTCGACTTCTGCTGAGGTCTCCTTTAGCAACAAGTACGAAGCCATCCACGCTGGCACCTGAAGAGCTTGGTCAGGATATCAGCACTGAAGATGTGGCTGAGATTCAGCATGTGGGCAGGCAGCAGGAGCCAAGCCCCGGGCAGCATCTCATCCCTCTCCCATACATGTGGGACTGATTTACAGTGGCAGAGGACAGGAAGATGCCTCTAACTTAGTGCATCTATTAAAAGGGTGGAGAAGTTGCATCTTTTTCATTATGTCACAGCAAACCTCTGCCTTGAGATCATGAGAACAGGCAGAGAGATAGGTGTAAGGACAGGTTATGCTATTCACTTGCCACGTCTGCTTGGTTGCAGCCGACAGGGAAGGAGCCCTCACTCTTCCATCACTCTGGCCGTGATGACTTTTATGGCCCAGCCGTGCCACCTCCTGCCTTTGGGAAATGCAAACCTGCTGACGGTACGCTGCAGGCATGGTGGCAGTGACCTGCCTGCTGGGCAGCAGGAGCCACTTGTGCTGATCAGGGAGCACACGGCCTCCCCAGTGATTCCCCACGGAGCATCACCAGACTGAATGAGCACCCACGGGGCATGAGGAGCAAGCAGGGGAGCAGGGTGTGCACCAACGGCTGGCAGGGCAGTTTCAGAGATGCTTCTGTGCTCAGGATAAGCCATGATTTGAAAGTCCCATCTTCTTTTGTTTCTGTTTTGATTGCATCACAGGGCAAAGCCTGCAACCAGTAAGCTGTTCAACGCCAACTATGTTGCAGATATGCGTTGCTCTCATGGCTCGGGTCCTGCCCACACAACAGCAACCTGAAAGCTGAGCCTGTCAGCCCTTGGCCAGTTCCAGCTGTCACATTTGCCAGGTATCAGAGAAGGAAAGACAAGTTGTCCTTAATGATCAACAGGAAATATCAGGTTATTATTCCTCTCATGCTTCCCTAACAACTCTCGAGCTTTGCCCACAGCAGTGCATTTGTTCTCAGTCATATTTTGATTTACTAACGGGTAGCTTTAGGAACAGCCCCCATCATTACTGACAGCCATGGTAAGTAGCCTATTGACTTCAGGAGGAGGGGAATTTCACCCCTTCTACGCGCATGTGTGCGTGTGAGTGTCTTTTGAAAAGCACCAGGCATGCATTAATGCTAATAAGTAAGACCGCTGTTCCTTTGCGTGTGTCTGATAGGCAGCAGGCAGAGTGTGAACCGCTCTATGTATCAATTAAGTGAAAAATAAATAATAGGGATAAAGTAATATCTTTAACAGAGTATTCACTGGCACATACATATTTATTAGATAGCATATATAATTCTGCTCATATCATTGTTTATGTTCATCATGAAGCCTCAGAGTCATTTATGGTATCATGGTTTAAATTATGAA
The DNA here is from genome assembly GCF_009819795.1 of Aythya fuligula. NCBI lineage: Eukaryota > Metazoa > Chordata > Aves > Anseriformes > Anatidae > Aythya > Aythya fuligula. Next base: position 58,083,737 of record NC_045563.1, read on the forward strand.
AGTCAGATGCAGTAGCGTGGCCATATTCCTCAAAGCAGGCTTGTTGAGAAAGCTTTGCCTTTTATTTTTGATTTCACTTAAATATTTGATGCATTATTGGTGCACGTCTTGCATAGAGCTCTAGGCTTTTTTCCAACCTAATGGAATAAAATCAATTTCTAGACTTTTTTTAGACTGCCAGTTTTAATGCAACTTCATCCTAGTCGTCCGATCTTTAAATACAAGCCAAATGGAGGCAGAGGGAGCAGGGTTCATTTAATGAAGGTGTAATGTGTGGGTGAGGTGAATCAGGAAACAGAGCAAAAGCATGTGCAATTTGCTGGATATATCAGTAGCAAGGGAACTGTCTCCTAAACATGGTTAAATATGTAAACTCTGCCTAGGGAAAATATTTATTTATCTAGATTGACGGCAATCACAGTGAAAAGCATTCAAGATAAGTGGCTCTTTAGCCAACTTTAATTTGTTGATGGATGGATTGATGGGAGGATGGTCAAAGGAATGACAACATAACTCTCTGTAATGGAGATATCCTGTCTGGTGGAGTTTGCAGTACCATTTTGTCTAATTATTACTGATCCATCAATGAGAAAACTTTGCTCCTAGTGAGACAAGTTGTCATTCCTTTTCTTTAAATGAAAATACGAGGAGGTAAAATCAAGAATAATTAGAGCAAAGGATGATGACATCTTCTGCAGTCAGAAATACCAAAAAAAAACCAAAAAACAAAAAAACACAACACTCCCTATTGCTTAAAGACACTTTACTATATTAATTGAAATAGTTGTGCATTCTATTATGTGGTTTGTACGGAGCAGATGGCCCATTTCACAAATTAAGCCTCATCTTTTTACATTGCTTCAACAAAATAATGGTGAATGAACACTGCTATTGCAAACCCAAGTTCAAACCTTGTAGCATCAGCATGTGCTACACTTTTCTTGTGCAAGTTAGTGGGAAAGCAAGGAAATCAATCAGAGGTAACTGCTTGTAAAACATCCCGAGGAACCACAGAAATATTCTCCTGGAATTAATGCATGTATTGCAAAAGCAAAACCTGCCATCAGTACAAACTGATGTCTCAATTTTCTGATCTGTCTGAAGTACGCCTGCTCTGGCCCTAGCAATAAAAGAGCAAATACCAGTAGCTGCTGCCCTAGCCAGAGGGGCAGCTGTCCCCAGCATAAGAAGAGCAGCCACAAGTTTGCCCCAAGTTGACACAGCCAACACTTGTTTTCAAGGGGTGAATAGCCCGCAATGTCTGTAAAATCAGTTTCCTTTTAGGTTGCATCACCAAAATTTGAGTTATTCTAAATCAGTGTTGTTGTTGGAAATTGTGTCTGCAATGGAGCTTATTTTATGGGAGTGACTGCATGAGAAATGGGTGCTGGTGTCAGCTCACACCTCAGTGGACGCCATCACCACAGCCAACCTGAACATGAGGTTTCCATGGGCCTCTCAGAAGAAAATTCATCGTGGTGGTGGCACGGGAACCTAGCCTGGACTCGCTGAATCTGTGGGCCTTCCTGCCAATGCCAAGGGGAGTCACAGTTCCCCCTTTGCAGCGACCTCAGGGTATCATTGCCACGACAGGAGCCTCCACACAGATACCTGCAAGTAGGCACCACCCTGAGACCTGCTGCTCGCAAACTCCTCCTGGCACCAGGCCGGGGCTGCCAGGCTGAAGCAGTGGGTGTGCACTACGAGGAGCAGGAGCCCACAGCTCCACCGTGCTGACACTGCTGGAGGGGGCTGGCAAACATCAGGGAATAACCAGGAGCCCTCAGGCAGCTCTCCTCACGAGCACAGCACTGCAGGGGAACTGTGGGCATGACCCTATCCAGAGCACTTGGGCACGGTTTGGATCGGCCCCAGCTACATGACAAGCACATATGCTGCTGCTGGAAATTTTATGTGGAAAAAAACTAGCTTAGATTGTAGTTTATAGTTCTTTTCAGCAGGACTGCATGAAGCTAATGACACAGAAAGCCATTTGGGTTAAACTGTGAAACTGAAAGATGCAGCACCTGCTTTTATGCTTCACGTGTTACTAAAAATACTTCTTCCTTTCTAAAATGCAACCTGAATGACAGTACAAAAGAAAACTCTACAGTGACATTGGTGACATTATTAAGGTGAGGTTCATCAGTGTCCCTGCTCAAGGAAAAATGAAAACGTTATATGAGAAACAGAAAACATCGTTATGCCATTTCTTAAAACCTTGGTGCATCCATATCTGAGGTAATTCATTGCACTCCTGGTCTCTCCATGTAAAAAAGGGGGTAGTGATAGGTTTTTGACAAGAGAGATGAGGATGATCTGAAGTATGGAAGTGCTTCCATATGAGGAGAAGCTAAACAGCATCTATTTATTCTGAAAAAGAGACTCCTGAGGGGAGAAACATGGCAAAGAGGTGTGCAGGAGGCAAATCGAGACACGAAGTACTTCAACAGACAGATGAGAAGGGGTTTGAAACAAAGAGAAGTGCCCAATGCAACCGAAATCCAGCATTTCAGGGGAAGGTGTGGAAGCCAGACGTAGGCAATGGTTCGAGCAGCGGGTTACACTGACTGCCTCGGGGCTGGGCCACCCAGCCCAGCTGCAGGCACTGCTCCCACCTGAGCCTGGGGCTGGCCACGTCACCTCGGGCAGCGGGTACGCAGACACCCACCCCACAGGGCATGGGGACACCCTGGGGTGCCTTCAGGGTGTGCCGCCGGGATGTCCTTTTTGTCATGGGTGAAGCTCACGCCATTCGAATATCACATTCATTCCGTAACAGCTCCCCTCTCTGCTCCTCGAATCAAACAAAAAGCCCTGACTCAAGCAAAAATTTTACCAGTGAAAAGGGAGCATTGCCAGAGACTATGAACCCCTGTAGAGATTTTACTTTTGCTATTGATTTTATGCGTGAGATGCTTAGCGACTCTGATAATATCTGACAGTATAAGAAGCCAGAGAGAGAATAGAAAGGTTAATACAGTAACAATGTCACCAGGATAACTGGCAAAATTTTGGGAAATTGAGGCTTTAAATTCGACTGAAATACCTCATTGTTTATCAAGCTGAGAAATGTTTTGACAAAAAAAAATCCTCCTCCTGTTGAGGAGTTTTAATTTTTTCTCATTACTTCTGAGAGAAGGATATGCAATATAAAATGGGATATAATAGAGAGCTATAAATGCTTCGGAAAGGGAAAAATGGAAATGGCAGAAATCTAAGTGGTGAAGTGAGGCATGCACAGTGAAGGTACTTATATTTCTTATCATGCTAACAGCTTGCTATGCAACTTACTTCACATTGGTATCATGGCACCTTCTAGAATGTTAAAAAAAAAACTTATTCAAAAATAGTTTTTCAGTAATGAGGTCTCTGAATAACAGCACTGCTCCTCTGGGTCAACACAAACCAGAAGGCATGGGCACGGGGGAAAACGTAACCTCATCTTCTCTGAGGCCTCAGAAGATGTGTGGCCAGACCTGCTGTTTCCCACAGAGCTGCTCTACCAAGCAAGGCTGCTCTCTGAACACATCCACCCACCCCCCAAAAAAAATAAAAATGGAGCCAAATGTTGTCCGGAAGAATGTTCCTTTCAAGGGTAAATTGCTTTTAAAAATAAATAGAAGTTCAGCTGAAAGTCTGCTGATGTTTCGGTGGTCCCTCAGTTTGGTGGCCATCCTGGGGGTAACAGTTAGGATGTTTCTGGATGGAGGAAGGACTTGAATTCATGTTAGTCACTTCCTGGGTAAGTGCTCTTGTATCAAGAGTCTTCAATATGAAGCTTAATAAGCTGATGTATTTCAAAAGTGCAGACCTGGACAGCTAAGCTCTCAAGTCTGAGCAGGATCCCAGCCCGTGTGGTTCAGCTGCTTAATGCCAGGACCTCGATAGGGGCAATGCAGGTTTTAGGATTTGCCCTTCTGGGCAGTCTGTTCCACCCCATGCACAGTCCAGAGAGCATGGATCTCACACTGGGCTTTACATTCATGCACGCCTGGCCCTGCAAAACAAGGAGGTGAGTCTGACCTGTACCAGACTGCCTCTGCACCAAAGCTTTCCCCAGATATGCCTGGTTTGGGGCATTTGAACTATACGTTGGAAATACTTATTCATAAAAATATAGTGCTTACTATACAATTACTTGAGGATTGTGTGTCAAGAGACTAAAATGTCTTTCACTTCAGTTCACTTACTCCAGCAAGTCTCCCCCCTGTAACTGTAACCCGCTCTGCTATGAGGGAATGTACTATAGCTACTGCAGAGCTAGAGAACCAAAAAATACACATCTGAAGCGACAGCATGAAAAAAGTGAATGGGGGTGAAATACAATTAGCTGAGGCACGGACAAGTAGGTAAGTCTCCACAGTCATAATTTATGTGGGATATTGTTATAGTTATTACCATGCAATTTAACAAGAATACACCAGAGCAATTTTCATATCTTAAAACATGCAGATGCACTCACATATATATGAGAAAAGTCTCAGAACTCAAATCATCCAAAATAATCAAGAAAGTTATTATCATAAACAGCACAATTAACACAGGGATCACAAGGGATGAGTCTCCATTTCTGACAGTCTTAAGAGAAAATGAAAGCATTATTAAAACTTTAGTGTGGAAATGGTAGCTACATTCACATCTCTGTGCACATCACCAGCACTCTTCAGTCTCTCTAAGTCCCTCCTCTACTGCTTCTTTGCCAGTTCCAGATGAAAAAAAAAAGAATAGATTTGGGATCTCCTAGACCATCAGAGGATGTACCTGGTACTGAAAAATACCCAGACTGACCTTGCCATTTTAAATTTATGTTTTTTTGTTTGTTGTTGCTGTTTTTTTGAAGTAGATAGGAAGCGTCTTTGATTACTATAGCTGATGAGGAGAAAGTATGGCCACTGGGCTCAAACTTCTGGAGATTTAAATCTATAAAAAGAAAAACGCTGCTTTATGAAGGTCTGTTCTGCCATCCATAATTTACAGGCTTCTTTCTAATGTTGCTGTCAATATGGTATTGCTCTCATCAGCTGTATAAATTCTTTCTACCAGTAACACGGAACACAGTGCTACCATTTCAACAAAAGGAGCCATTCATCATTTCAATTCTCACTTAAATTGCTGAAGATTATCCACTGCCCATTAGATTTCAACAATATCCAAATGTAAGCTGTTCTAATCATATGCTAAAATATAAGAACTACCAAGTCTCAGAACCGTCTGAAAAAAATAATCTGTCACTCTTACGCTGATCAAGTTTCTACATCAGAAGTCTGTCTTTCTTTCTTTCTTTCTTTCTTTCTTTCTTTCTTTCTTTCTTTCTTTCTTTCTTTCTTTCGTTCTTTCTCTCCTGCTCTTCCTTCCTGCCTTCCTTCCTTCCTTCCTTCCTTCCTTCCTTCCTTCCTTCCTTCCTTCCTTCCTTCCTTCCTCCCTTCCTTCCTCCCTTCCTTCCTGTCTTTCTTTCCTTTCCTTCTTTTGTGTTATTCTTTTTTCCCCCATCTTTATGTACTTACGTTTGCCCAATGTGCATCCAATTTTAGTACATAACAGGACGCTCATAGTTGCCCACCTAAGGTGAATAGTTTGTGTAAACACGTGTTTCAATATAGCATACACAGTTTAGAAAGGATTGTCTTTTCTTGAGGCATGAGGATAAGCTAGAAGAACTCCTGAGGTTTTAGTGTTGTTTTTAAAAATCTGTTTCTCATGTTTAAAAATGTTGTCCCAGATTTAGAAAGGGAGCATTTAAGATAGAGGCAAAAAGTACTGCAGCTGTCAGTGCCATTTCTGGCATTTCTTGATCACAAAAATCATTCTCTGTTTCTTGGTCATGTACTCAAATAACAGCAAAATGAACCTCCAGATAATGCGCATTAGTGATTTTGTAATTTTCATTTTGAGCCTAGAGGTGAGTTTGGAGCCCCCCTGAGTTAGCCCAGCGAGCCTCATTACACCATATCTGCCTTCCCAGCAAATGTCTCTGCACTTAAAACAAGAGCCCAATAAAACCCATTAAAACTCCTCTAAATTAAGGTTTATGCATGTTTGTTTAGACCATATTTTATATGCATTGGATAAAGAAAGCCCATTATGCTATTCCAGAGTTTTTTGTTTTGTTTTCCTTTTTTTTTTTCTTTTTTTTTTTTCTTTTTTTTTCTTTTTATCTAATACTGTGCCAGTCCATGTCTGTAAAAATCTTCTTCACCCTGTTTGCTGAATCATGCCTGGAATCCATATTAGAAGTCAAGTGTAAAAAAAAAAAAAAAAAAAAAAAAGGAGGGAAAGCTGTGCTACAGGCAGCTGTTGTTGCCAATGCCCTTTCTTTCTCAGAAATAAAAGTCACACAAAAACTTAAAATCTTGCTAGTCCTCTACTCCTTACTGTCAACATTACCTTCCTTCAGATGTGTAAAAGGGCAGATCTTTTCCTAGCAACAGCATTAACCTATTCACAAGGTTTTGAAAATAGGCTTTCTGTCTTTCCCATAGCTGACAACACATTGTGCTGTTCCTACATGCCTGTGGTTTAGTGTGTTGTACTCTCTCTTTAGCATTAGGACCAATTTCACAATAGTTCCAAAAAGAGCAAGAAGCAGTAAGGCTTGACACTTGCTGGAGCATTTGTCCTGCTCTAATCAAAGCACCAATAACAGAGCAAGGGAAGAGCTATTGATAGCACTTTGGAGGCAAATGCTACAAATACATGGCTACAACAGAAAGTTTTATAAGCCCCTATTAATTTGAATATGTGGGAATATTCTGATACAATTGCAAGTCAATAATTAGATTGCTCAATGACAAGGCACTTACTCTTGTCTCAGTAAGAATCATGGTCACACTCCTTAATTCTTCACAAAGCTCCTTGAATGTGAAGCAAAACAGGTAAGCACAATCACATATGGAAGATCTACAATTTGTTTTATATACAAAAAATAAATACAAAGCTAAACGTGTTTTGTATCAGCACCTAAAATGTTTCATCCATGTATTGTTCTAACTTCTGGACCAAATCTAGTTCTATTCCTTTTTCACAGACCACCAACTCAATAACCTTATTTGCCTTCGTCACTGTGAAGCACCAACAAATTTGTCTGCGCCTCCCAACACACTCCCAGCTAGGGAGCTGAGGCCAGTGTCTAGTGGCACCATTTCCCTCCCTTATTAGCAATGCGCAAAGCATATTTTCAGTTAATTGGGTTTCAGGAGCCATGAGCTCCTGTCTCTGGCTGAACAGCACTAACTTCATCACACTTGCTGATGAAGAACTATTGCCATATACTGCCTGCTGAAGGCCCAACCAGGCACTCGCCAGTGCTGGGAAGCATCAAATCTGATGTTAAACAAGAATTTGGCCTTTTGCAAATTGCTGTAATTTCCAAACTGCAGTTGGCTGATCACTTGACATCCTTGAGTCCCAATAAATAGTCCTCATGTGAGATGGGAAAATGCTAAGCAGAAACCTATACGAACCTGTCCGTTTTATATGAAATTACCCTTGATTGAAACCCCTTGTGTCTCTGCCTGCCTTTGGGAAAGGACCTACCCCCCAAAACAAACACCACACCAACCACAGACAGGCTGAGGCTCAGCTCCAGATACAAATTTTGTGATGGGTTCCTCACTACACAGACAACACATGACTTCCTGGTATGCTACACCAGGAAAAAAAAAAGAAATTAAGAAAAAAAAAAAAAAAAGCCAAACATTGAGTTCTTTTCTGTACCTAAGCAAAAATGTTGTATTCAAATGACAGGCAATTTCAAAAGGGAGTGGGCCTTCTTTAAAATGTGTATCTAGACCCACCAGTAATCTGGGTGTTTTATAATAACGCTACTAATATTTAGTGAGCTACTAACATGTCTGGAATCCATTGACATTTCTCATTCAAGACACAGGTGAAACCTAAGGATATATATTTGGTGATGTATCAATACTGAAATGAAATGGAAAAAAAGAAACCCTGTGTGATTTTTGCAATATTGTTTGCCAGTTAAGAGTTAGGTGTCCTACTGAAAGTGTTCACAACAATTCTTCTTTCAGAAGTTATCAAAGGAAGTCTCCAGACAGCTTGAATTTTGTTTTGTGTAGTTTTGTTTTTCCAAAAGAGAGAAAAGTTTCTGCTCATCCTATGGATCTCCTTGCCAGCAGATGTTGTGGGTTTAGAAAGTTTACATATATTTCAGAGCAGAATGAACAAGAACTTGAAAGAGCCCTATTGAGAGCACTTAGACAAATTGCATTAGACTCAGGGGAGCACTTGAATCAAAACCAGTCTCCAGGAGGAAAGTAATGTCAAGTAGAAGCATCATATATGCATGCCCTGCTCCTACTCTACCCCAGGCACTTGCTATGGCCACTGCTGGAGACAGGATGCTGAGATAAGCCTTGCTCTGAACCTTTATGGCTGCTCCTGTGTTCCAGTGAAGTCTTGTTAAAAGTGCTGTTGGCATGAAAGCCCTGCTGGGTGTGAAGCATGTGCTTAGCAGTTCATTTCTTAAAGACTTTTTACTGCTTTTCCCTGCTTCATTTACTTCTCAAATCTTTATGTACAAAGCAATACATTTCTAGTGATATATAAATGGTTATTCTGCTAGATTTTAGATGGATTACATCTCAGATGCTTCAGACAACATTGAGGTGAGATGGCTTCCCTTATACTTCCATGATACACCTGAGAAAGTGGTGACACATCCAGAGCAATTTCTCTGCCTTGCAGTTCTTTCCACATACACATCATCAAACCTTATTTGTTTTATTACTTATTGTGTGTTGTCTTTACTTTTCACTACTGTGAAGTTATGTAAGGTGATTAATGCTCTCTGACTGTATAATGTCTTCCTTTGATTTGTGAAAAAATAATTAGAGAAGAAAGAAACCGCCCTTAGAAAAAAAAAACGTGAGACCAGATGGAAAGGTATGTCTTGGGCGTGGGAATGTTTACACAGTAGTTTTGGGGAAGCAAGCATTTGGTGGTTTTGCTCTCATCCTCTGCTTTTTCAGGGATGACCTCAGTGAACAGGGCCTCTTCTTAATTGTCAGAAAAACTTAGGAGAAGTGCATTGCACTTCTTGGCCAGCAGATTCACCTGAGTTAAACTTCTCCAAAACTTCTGACCAGCCAGGGAACTTCTTCCCCATAGCTTTAGCATTTATCAGAGGGTTTGGTTCAGTTTCAGAGGACAAATCATCGAACTGACATCTCCACACCCAGGTGGGAGTGAAATACAGACCAACCTCTGCCAAAATAATAACAATAATAAACAGAGATATGTTGACTAATACTTGCACACAACCACTTCCTCCACCAAAGAAAGAGGAAGCGGAGAGTTTCAGAAAACAAAAACAACAAAGCACAACCTATTGGCACTTACAACTGCCACCTTGCAGTGGGGGCTTCATACTTCAGAAGTACAGATTTAGGAATATACACCCTAGGACAGACCCAAGAGTCACTTTGCCCTTTTCCAAGAGATTTGGGATAGCAGTAGCAAGCATGAGGGGCTGTGAGGTTGTGCAGCACTCACTGTTCGAAGAGCTGGACTAGAGCCTGAGCTTAAACATAAGGGATTACTTGACTCAGTGTGAATGTGTGAATCAGAAATAAGATTGACAGCTCAGAAATGTTCTAACTTTATTTGCTAGAAAAGTTTTCCTCCTCGAATTATTTCCAGTAAATGTCTGGGGGCACTAGAAATCTCAAAAAGGCACCTGTTCCTGCAGGTTTTCCTGCTAATTTTCAAGATCCAAGGCCCATGGCCTGATTTAGATCAGATCTCAGGCTTTTGGCTGGAGACATTTTAGAGCTGGAACCTGTTCTATACAGCTCTGAAAAAGCATCAAGCTGAGTTCTGACATGTCATAAAATATTTACCTCTAACCTGGGAACTTGTGTAGCAACTGAAACAGGATTAAAAGAAAAAGACCCAATTGTTATGGTGTGGTTATACATATAAATTCTCCTTCACTCTTGTGTTTCACTATCGAATCTCAATTTTGTTACGTCATATTGGTTTCATTAATGACAAAGAAAAATAGTAAAACAAACAAAAAACAGAAGACCTCGGAGCTATACTTCGGGTCTAACTTCATTCTCCAGCAAAACCAGGGTGCTCAGGAGGTCAATTCCTTTCAGTCTTACAACACTCATTAGTTCACAATCCAAATGATCTATACAACCTCATTTAAATGCAAGTGATGAGAATTTTGAGTCTTGGGTAAGAAAAATCTCAAGATTGTCAACTATGAGATTTATTCTGTAGCTTTTCCTGACTTTAAAATTCATATACTTGTGACATCAAGAATAACATGAGATTTCAGAAGCTTTTCAGCATTTGCTGGTAGAGAGAACCAGTAGGGAGACAAATCTAGTACCGATTATCTGTAATTAATATATTAATATTTCAAATGGCTACTTAATTTAGTGGCTAGTTGTGGTAGAGACCACAGGGAGGTTTTTTGTTTGTTTGTTTTTATTTGTTTTGTTTTTCACAAAGAAAACGTGTTCTCAGAATCTCATTTCATTTCACAAAAAGAAAGGGAATAAGTACCCAGCACCAGGGATGAGTAAGCAGTGTCACATTAGGCATGCTTCACTGGCCTGCAAGGGATGGGAAGTTCACCCATACAGCAGCTCATCAGCCCAGACTTACCTCCACCTGGCTCAGTGTCTGGTCACTGTGGATTCCCACCGTGTTGTCTTCTACCACCTCGGTGAGCATGGCCATGTCAGACAAGTGGATAGCAACTATTCCTACCTCTTCAAGGAAGATGTCTCTTGGTTCATCTTAGAAAAGTACTTCAGGTGTGCTTGTAATGTAAGCCATAATTCAAACTGGTAAATGCTATTCAGTTCCATCAGACACGCCAGTGAGTTTTTCCAGGTCTGTGATGGCTTAGGCAAATTTCCTAACTAAATGTTTCTTCTTGATGGGGAGTTGTTGGCCAAGAGCTGATGAGTGAGCAGTGCGCTCTGTCTAGGATAAATGGATGTTTCTTCGTTGCCCAGGTAGGAATGCAGATGTTAGAGGGCTGTTAGGATAAGGCCTGGCGATGCAGACACAATTAGCGGACGTTGCACCTGCCAGACCCGCAGCAGTTATTAATGTTGCTGAGGAAAAAAGGGTCGCGAACAGAGATGTCAGACTCTGAGACTCCTTAGAAAATTATGCTGTCAGCAAAAGGCCAGGCAGACCCCTGAGATGGGAGAGCATGCCAGGAGGTTCCTTTTGCTGGGAATGCAGAGTTTTCCCCGTGGGAATTGGGGGCTGGCAGCTGCACACCTGCCTCCCTCTGCTTCCCAAGTGCCTCCCCAGATGGGAGTGTTTGCTGGAGACAGCCCACGCTGCTCTGAGCAGTTTCCTGAGCCCTGTGGCTGCTGTCATGGGAAGGAACAGTATGTGAAACATGGCATCATTTCATCTCACTAAAAGGAAGCAGATAGCACAATGGATAAAATAATGTTCACAGTCCCCATGTGGAGCTGGATACTGGTGTTTAAAAGCATTGCTTGAATACAGCAGACCAGCAGTAAGTACACAGAGAGGAGTTTTTAAATGCTTCCAAATAGCACCGCAAAAAAATCCCTGCATTTCCTCTCAGTTTTCACAGTATCCATCATCGTGATACAGAAGTAATTGATGTAGTGCCCTGCTCCAACGACCTTCTTGCTCTTGAAGCAATTCGGCTGTTCTGCACTCTGAATGTTCACTTGGACACTGGAAGTCCAAGTAGCACTGTAAAGGAAAAGAGCTTTGATGAAATTTCACAACGTAAGACAAGACAGAAGCCCTGGAGCCACAGGATTTCCCATACTTGATTTCTAATGAATGCTCTTGGGCAGCTGTAGCCTCTGTCTGCAGTGGGCACTGAGGGTGAGGGACCTGAGAGGGGGATCTGCCCCCCAGGCCTCCAGCGCTGGACTGCAGCCAGCGTGCTGCACAGCCTGTTGCTCAGGGGTAGCCCCTGGGGTGTCTTCTCATGCCTGCTCCTCCCCGTGGCCAGCTGCCCTGTTTGGGGCTGTAGGCAGGACTGCTTGGGTTCCAGTGCCTCCTTCAAATAAGGTTCTTCAGGCTTTTCTTTCTTGTCCATGGAAAGAACAGGGAGCACTCACTTTAAAGCATGCTAAGAGCAGGTGATGAGGCTGTGACATTTGTTCAGTCACAAAGCAATTAAAGCACCCAAGAGAACACGGGTACTTGGGGTCCCCTTAGCAGCCCAAGGATAACTGCATTTGAAGTTAAGTCCTGAAAACAAACCAACAGATAAATCATCCCAGGAGTGAGACCAATGCCTGGGTTTCCTCCAGGCCTCTAATGAGCACACTAGTGGTAAGTCTCACTAATGCATCTCTCTGACCCAGTAAAGTCTGAGTCACATTCTGGAAAGTGGAAAGTTGAAAGCCATTATAAACATCCCCTGATCTCTAATATGGGATGAGCTGGAATATTCACTACAATATGAAATTAGAAGTTTACTCTTTTCTCCTGCTTCCGCAGCCCATTCTCTCGTCTTGTTTCCTAGAAATATTCCTTTGGATTCTCAGATTGAGAATCACCGCAGCCAGCCACGCTGGGAGTTCACACAGAGTCTTCACTGAAACACCTCAGCTGCCTAAACTTCAGCGAGCTTTTTGCAGCAGCATAAAGAACTCAGGATTTGCTGCATCAGTGAGAGAGATGGAATGAAGCTGCTGTGCATTTTTAAAAAACTTATTGCTCTGCTGTAGGAAGGTGAGCAAAGAGAAAGCCTGGAAGCTGGTCCTGCAGTGAGAGTAAGCAAGCCGTACATTGACAGGGCATCTTAATACAGTTACAAAATTAAGCGAAGGGCAATGAAAGAGGGATATTCTGTCACCTAGCCACTTCTCCTTTTGTGAAGCCACACATAACACAAAGTTAATTAAAGCTTCTACTCTGAGAAAAAGGAATGTTCCATTTGGTAAATTTAGAAACAGCTGGTTAGTTTTATCCATTACTTTTGTGCTAACATCAGTTGAGCTCATTCAACTCTCTCTTTTTATGAAGCTGTCCTTCCTATGCTACCTGATAGCTACTAATTGCTGCAACTACATTTCTGAATTGCAAATTTTCTGCACTGATAAAAACTTTGATTGCCTGTCAGCTACACATAAGGAAAAGATCACCAGTGCTAAATGAGGTGTTCCACGCTTGGATAATAATGCCTAATGAATTATTCAAAAAAGAATGCTTGAATGAAGCAAACAATTTGAAGGGTTACTAGCAGCCGTAACAGTTCAACAGCCAAAAGAACAAAAGTATCATCCTGAAAATTACACTAATGATTAAAAAATGCGTATTAATTCTACATTTGGAGAAAAAAGAAATGCCAATCTGATTTTAAAGGTTAATCATTATTTTTTCACTAATGCTTTAATCTTTGGGAAAAACACCCTTTACCAATATTTTGGGACATATAATATTATGACATACCATATTTATACTATTTTCCAGGCATTAACCCTCTCTGCAAATTTCAAATTTCACTGTAACAGCATCAAAAGCCCTGTTTGAAAACTATCCCTGTCCACAGGATCCTCTCCATTGCCTTAACTGAACCTTGAATCAGGCCCATTGCTGGCACAGCAGCATCATACTGGCTGACTTGTGGTCAAGCACCACTGACGCTGTGGAGGTGCTCTCAGGTGATGGGCTGTTGAGTAATTCAGTGTCTGAATTATTCCAGAGTGACTTTGGTGTGGTGAAGCCAAAGTCCAACTTTCACCATCCATTTTAGGAAAAGATTTGCTAATATAGGGGACAGAAACAAGACCCCCATGTTCAAATCAAGTGAAAAGCAATAGCTATACTCACAAAACTGTTGTAATTAGTAACTCCTTCCAGCCTAGGTTTGATTGCATTTTTTTTTTTAAAGTGGACAGCTAGTGCAGGAAGAAATATTTTTCTCCAAATAAAGGAGAAAGATCAAAGAAAAAGAAAACCGTAATAAACCAAATTTCATGGATGTCCAAGGCTGACACATTTTCAGCTTTCATAAAAAATATATTTCCAACACCAAAAGCGATAATTTATTGTGACAGACTCTCTCTGGTTGCCAAAACCCAAGAAAAATCTGAGAACTAAATTCTAACAAACATCTCCTATAAGATATTAGTTTTACATACACATGAAATAAAACAGCACAATGGAAGCAACACGTTTGTCTGCTTTGCTGTTGAAAACCTCCCAACTGTTATGTTTGGAACCGAGCTAAAAGAAACACACCATCATCTGCAGAGAGGTCTCACAATGCTAACACAATGTTGACTATGCTAAGGAAGGATTTTTCAGATAGCATTTATTAACATGAAACCCAGTCAACCACTTAGCTACCTCTGCTGCAATTTTACAGCTATAAAGCCTTTGGTATTAGACGCCAATTAGTGATTTTATTATAAAGATGTTCAATGTCAAGATAACACTTCTCGTTTCTGGCAGTGACACTGAATGGTGGATAGAAGAAATGACTTCAGGAAAGCTTAGCTGACCATCTGCTTAGGCCTGCTCACTCACTGATGATTAATCCTTTCCCTCGAGGACAATGTCTCCATGTGTTTCTCTTGCTGTCTTTTTAATGTCACAAAAAGAGGTTGATAAACACATTCAAGTCACAATTAAAAAACATTTTAACTGACCAGTTGCCACTGATGATATTATTAGACAGTTTTAGTCACTGTTGTAAAAATGTGTTTAGTGGTGTTGACACGAAGTGGAGATGAAGTTTCTTTAATGTGCCTCCTACCTATTTCTATGCTTAAGTGACATTTAAATGTTTACCTTGGTGCTTGCAAGCAGTTTGCAAGGGCACAGAGAGTGTGCTGGGTTTTACATCACAGATACAAAATTTTTGGAAACAATATTCGCAGGACTGTGAGGCAGCTGATTTTTAGCCTTGCTTGGGGTGGGGGTGCAGAAGGAAGAGGAGGAACAAAAGATCTAAGAGATTTTAGGCAGATTGCAGTGACTCTTTCCAGACCCATTCATGTTTCTGCCAAATGCACAAGTGACTGGGTTTTCATCTCATCACAACAGGTTAGAGCACAATGCTAGGCTCATGGGTCTTGTGAACACCTAGGAGTTCCATATGTGCTGGGACATCATGGTGGTGACATGGAAGCTGTTTTAATAAAGAACAGAGCAATATTAGGTCCTGCTTCTTTTCTCTCAGGGAAGACTGCATGGATTTTATTCCACTTAGGAGGCACGTTCATGCTCACAATATTTTACAGAACTGTCCTGATGAAGAGGTGATTTGCCAGGAACTAACCTGCACTGACAAATGAGATGACCAGTTTTCACAGGGTCTGGCAGTTACAGAGCTCAGCACCTCTGGCCTCAGATCATATTTTATTTATATTCTCAAATTCAGATTTAGGGTTCCAAATTCCGGTCTTCAGGGCCTGACCTAACTTTTTATTTCTACTCCAGCCTTTTATCGTATAGAATACTTTTATTCCTCCAATTGATCTGCACTTGCAAATAATAGAACAATGTTTCTTAGCAGTGCCAGCACAGAAGCACTATAATTCCCAAGTAGCTGGGCTGATTTATCACCTATCTGATTTAAAGCACATCTAGCCAGCAGAATAGTTAATGATGATCTGCTAGCAACAGACTGCAAATATGGTCCTACCTATGAATTAGTGGTTTTCAGATTCCATATCCACAACATTACGTTTACTTTTATGAAGTCTCGTATTTAGAGTACATCAACTCCCATCAGACGAAATGCATTGAACACTTTATAAATCAGAAATCAAATAGCCTCAAAGGAAGAGTAAGCTCTAGTGATGTGAATCCACTTCATTCTTGTGAAGGCATCATGGAGGGGCATTGACTTTACAACTCTGGAAATGAATTTGAGCATCTCCCCACAGACCACTTGCAGAGTTTCCTTTGTCATTTCCAGACCAGTATCTACAATCATCACCTCCCATTAGACTAAAGGATATACTCCGTGACTTGGTGACATTTCTACTTCTCTAAAAGTTTCCATATTAACAGAATTTCATCATCAAGACTTTTAGTATCAAAGCCAGTCAGTAATTTCTAGAAGTTTAAACCAGTGTATTACTACTGCCCCTTTGGTGGCTGTATAGGGTGGAGACAGTCACTCCTTGGCACAGTCATCACATTCACCCTATGCAAGCAGGCATCTCTCAATAGGAATTCTGTTTAATTGACAAAAAGTTGGCTTTTATAAATAGTTTGTTTGGAAATCATCAGGACATATACACCAATTTTTATGTGGAATCACATAGATGTTTTATACAGGAATAATCCCTGTAGAGGCTCTCAAGGGATGGTTGCTGACATGGAAAACCATTTGCCCCAATCAAACTTTTGGTTTTAATCTGAGATGAAGGATCTAAGTCATTTAAGGGTGTTTCTGTTTACCCCTCAAGCTTCCTGGAGGCAAGAAAGAAGCTCCTGTGATCAATAGTATCAAATGGTGTAAAGAAGCATACAGCAATACATACAAATGTACTCTCTTTTTCAAAAGCAGAGATCATCTACTAGATAACAAGGCACTCTCCACATCATAACCTACAATCAGCCAAACAGACCAATCCATCTCTGTGGCAGGGAGAAAAAGACCTGGTTTATTAGAGTTCTTAGAAAATGGAAATTAAGCTGTAGGCAGTATCTTCAGCAAAATTTTGAGGATTTCAGCAACAGATCTACGCAAGTATCAGCTAGCACCATTTTTTAAAACACCATTTTTAAGACTTCATCCTGCAAACATTTCCCTGTGTTTGTTATAGAGCTACCATGTTCTTCGATAGACTTGTGACAGCGTCTTTCTAGAGCTGGATGTGAGGGGTAAAATTCACTCATTCCCAGCATCTAGAACACATATTATGCAACTTTAAAAATGCTATACCTCAGCACTTGAAGATACTGTTTACAGTGATAAACTAGCTGCTCTCTATTTTAATCTCTTACCACCACATGTTTCTTTCACTTAAAAGGAGGAAGTCCTATATCCTAAGAAATTTGACAGAAAAGTAGACAGGATTCTTCCTCTTCACAAATAAAGGCTATCAATTTTTTCATCTCAATGATAAACTCCAGTTAAAATTTTATGTCCAAACATTCATGACTTAAAACTTTGGAAGCAAAATTATTCAAGAGTCTCAAGGAGACTGCTCAAAAATTGAAATACCAAGAGCATCCAGACACTCAGAAACATAGGCTCTTACTTTCAAACTGCCTGGTAAGTCCATAAGAAGTCCAGTTTAAAATTAAAGCATAGGTCCAATTGCACTGACAATTGCAAGAGCAAGAATAGATCTGGCCTATAGTGTTGAACCAGAAATCCATTATTAACAAGGTATATTTTAAAAGCTGAATCCAAAGTGTTAAGTATGCGACTAAATTCTAGTAGTCTGAAACCACGGGGAAATGAATATATGCTACAAAGGTAAGCCTTTTATTTCTCTTTCTGCCTATGTTTGGTTTGTGAGATGTTTCCAGCCATAAAAAGATGGCTTTGTAAATAGAATATGTAATATGATTCTGAAAAAGAGGCAATTCCTTGCCTTCGTGAATCTGAGCTCAGATGGTAAAAGAAATGAAGGAAAAATTAAGAGAATGGTGACAGATTTTCATAGAGACATTTCAAAATGTTGACATTCAAAGTAAATTCAAAGAGATTAAATGGCTTTGAGTAGTCAGGAAACAAATCACATAGATCTGTCATCAGCATAACACTGGAAGCTGAAACCAAAACCATCCAGATGACTGAAAAAACAAAAGGAGGAGCATACACCGTAGAAATAAGTCTGCATCCACCTGCTGCAAACAAGACGACTAATTCTGATAATGTTAATTTTAATGAGTCATATAGTTTAGTGTGTTATGACAATAATCAAGGTGTCAGCTAAGATATACCGGTGTGCTGTGGTCATTGGGACTGTTTAGGGTGACTGCATCTCTTCCTCTGCTGTAATGCATTTAAGAACCACAGTCTCCTACCCAAATGTCACAGTTTACCCTTTCCCTTAAAAAACGAGTCAGATATATCTTATTTTTCTGCTTCTACTCTGTCACTGTTGGCATCCTTGATGGTCTATTTGGTCTTTTCTCCTACAAATATCTGTGTTTTTCTCTAGTGCCTGTGCCTGTGAGCAGTTTCCCCCTGTTCTTCCTTGCATCACTAGACCTTCCACAAAATTCTCCTAAGCACCAGCTTCTATTGTCATTTGTTAGTAAGAACCTGCCCATCCCACCTGGCAAATTAAAATGGAAATAGAGAAGTAAAATAGAAGAGTAGACTTTGGTTAATCCAGTGAATTCAGAGATGCACAACAGTGAGGAGATGAAAAGTAGCTGTTGGGAATTACAGCAGCCATGCACAAAGATATCGGGAAGTGCTGGTGTTAATGCTGAAAGACCAAAACCATCACACAGACACTGTCTTGGCTACTAGATTTGGATTAAACAATTAATTCATCAGATCCCCCAAGATCCAGGTGTGTGCCTCAAGTCTTAGCCATAAGCTATTTTAACAACACAGACCATATGTATTGTGAAAAGACAGATATATGGCCAACCCCACATCACCCATTCCACCTAAGTTCCAGTAGAGTGTCCTACAAAACAGCTCTTTTCATTCCTCTTGAAATTAATGTCACCAATATATGGGTAAAATAAAGTGGTCTTTTAAAGGTGGTCACTCCAGCACATTTTAAAAGTTCAGTTATTCCACTTTCCCTGCTTTTCCACCTCACTTCCAGCTCACTTCTTTGTTTTCATCCTAATAAAACCACAAGGTATGGAGAGCAGATCTCGGAAAACCCGAGCAAGTTAAGAGCTTTGCTTTGAACTGGAAAAACAAATAATGAATGGGCTGGAGCAATACACTGTAAGAGAGAGAACACCAAGTGCCAAAGCCAGTCCCATTTGGGATCAGCTTTTGTGGTATTTCTCTTCCTGTACACATTTTCTAGAATAGCTATCTTCTAGTAAAAGTTGTTTTGTCCAAGTGTTCTAGTGTGATTTTACGTTTGCCATCTCTGTATCAAGTGGAATGTGTATTATTTCACATTTCCCAGTCATAAATCTAATTTGCCATGTGTCAGCTCAATTATTGAGCTGATCTAAGGCACGATAAATATTTCTTGCCACTCATTTTGTGCTCAGTATGCATCATAATTTAGTATCATCAGCAAATACAGTGCGTTTACAGTGGGTCCTTCTAGCTAGGTAATTTATTTAAAATCAAACTATGAATCCAGGTATTAATCACTCTTAACTCTTCCCTTTTGGCAGATAAAGATCCCTCAGCACAGAAAATTCATTTCCTCCCATGTATTTCTATGCCATGTCCTTCTCAGCCCCTGTTAGGTTCATCTTTAGAAACAGCCTGTCATGTAGATCCTTATCAGAGATTTTCTGAAAACCTAGATAAAATATGTCATATGCACTGCAATTATCTACTTTATAACTCCTAAGCTCATTAAAGAGGTCAATTAGTCATTATTGCCTTTTTTAAACCCCCTCTGGCAGCCTCAGGTTAGGCTTTGGCTCCTTAATGCAGGCAGTACTCAAACCGAGCAAATGCTCCCAGGAGCCAAGCGCTTCTGCAGCCAGAGCTGAGTACCAGCACTCTTAGAGGGGAAAAAAAGGGAAAAAGAAAAGGAAGGTAACTGCCCACTGTTCCACTCAAATATTAAATATTGATGAAAAGACTGAGAAAATAGAGCTGGAAATGTAAGGAAATTACATCTGAGAGGAGAAAAAAAACATCACAGAGAGAACAGGAGGGAAAGGGGGGAGTAAGTACTGCAGAGCACTTTTGTAAGCAGAAGCTGAAATTAGCAGGGGGGTTATCTACTTGTAAGCAGAACAAATACAATTAGATGGTCCCCCTGCTAATTTTGGCTTCTGGTTGCACAAGTGCACTGCAGTGCACACACCTTCCTTACCATTTCCTCCTGTTCTGTGCTTTCCAGGTGATATCCGTGAGGCAGCAAAGTGCCTCCATTTTGAGCAGTGACTGTAAGCTCCTATCTAGGATAGCTCCGAGCAGTTTGTCATGAAAATAAGCACACACAGATTTTGGATTATTGTTAAAAAAACCTTCCTCCCAGTTCTGTTGGAGGTTGGTGCACTGCTGGAAGAACCAAGCATCCAAAAACTCTCAAGGCTGTCTCCCCATCCCCCTGTCGGCCCACCCCAGTTTCCCTGTTTGTCACAGGCATGGTCACATTTACTCAAACAAAGATGGAAAAAAGCAGCTCAGAGAGGACAGGAGGGAAAAGTGGGCTCCAGTCCCACCTGAAGCTCAGCCTAGGACAACTCCGCGGATCATGCCTTCCCTTTCAATCACAAACCATTCCCAACTCACCCCTGTGATATTCTCTCTGCCATTGTTGTGGTGCAAATTGGAGGAGAAAAATGAAATGGAATATGAGAATGAAAGAAGGCTATTCCTGCCTCGATCTCATTATCTCTGCTGAAAAAAATGAGCAATCATGGCAGTGAGAAACAAAATCTCTGAGGAGTGCTCACTCCAGGCAGAGAAAGCAACAACAGAGGGAAAGAGAGCATTAATATGTGCTTTTCAACCAACTGCGTTCAAATTTACTACTGGACTCTATCTTACTGTTATTAATTTAGGAGTGTTTCTAGTTTACTCTGTAATTTGTGCTCTGCATTTTACTGAATTAGATTTCTATTTTCCTCTTCCATTCTTTTATCTTAGTTTTGTTTGTCAGTGTTACAGATGATCACATTTGCAAGTTTGCTTTATCTATATTTCACAGTTGCAATCTGGGCTGTCCACTATCTTATTACTGTGTGATAAGTGATATCTGCTACAACTGCATATGAACTCATTTTTCTCTGTTTGTTTCATATCCCTTCAAAGTTGGCTTGTCTGAAATAACAAATTATTGTCTTGTGCCTGGAAATTATTAGTTTGGGCTTAATAGTTTTGATTTCTAAGTTAATTTAATGTGTAACCTTATTATCATTACTGATAGCTCATGACTTAAGTCAAGTTTGTTTTTATTTTCTTAGCTATTAATTGCAGCTTAGTTGAGATGTGCATATATTGGGATGTAGAAATACTTTAATGAACAAATTACCGCATCATTTACTCACACACACATTTTAAGGGCCTCTCAATTAATGAGGACAACTACTATACTGAGAAAGGTAACACACACTGTACTATTTGTAATAGTATCTCTTGTGTTTACTAGAACTCAGGTTAACAATTTAACAGATTTTCGGTTTGTTTTGTTTTGTTTTTACAGAAAAAGTCAGTCTTGCACTCTGGTAAGTTAATTTATTTATTAATATCTTAATACCTGTGATGCATGAGTTCGTCTTTTTTTTCTTTCTTTCCGAACAGTTCTGCTATTTATGGCCCTCCTGTGGAATTTTATATCCATGCTGAATCCCTTGAAAAGCCACAAGGGCCTTCTCAGAGGTACGGGCATGTTCATTTGCAGCCAGCCAAACACCCAAACAGTTGAGGTAGGCTCAACAACAAAATTCAAATTCTCTTGCAGTGCTTCTCAGCCGATAAACCTTGTTTCCAAATGACCTAAAATGCATTGATTTACTTATTTGTGCTATAATCCCTGATGACCTTGAGCTCAGGAAGCTGGTTTTTTTTTTTGTTTTTTTTTGTTTTTTTTTTTAAGAACTTGAAGCAGTCAATAGTAATGCAACACAAAGAAAAGTTTCATCCTGAAGGAAGAGTAGATGCTAAGAGACCAATGTGAAGCATAGGAAGCTCTTTGTATGGTAACACAAGTAAGAGATAAGCGTGTGAGCAAATAGGTAAGAAAGTAAATTACAATGAACACGTTGATGACACTGGAAGAGCAGATAGGAGGTATTTTTTATCTTACAGCTAAGAAAATAGCATAGTGACAGGGAAGTGAAATAGTCTCTGCATTTGACCCTTCATATCAAATAGACAATATGTTGCTTATTTCCCCTTATTTACTTAAGTTTCCCCATTTGTGATGACATACTATCTGATTTGGTGGGCATAAGTGCTAATATTTTCCTCTGCTCATCAATGCAATCATCAAAATCTACGCATTGTTGGGAATAACTGAATACATGCACTGCTGTCAGAAGGGTTTTCTATGGTGATCACTGAGTCCAGTGAGAACACAATTTCATTTCAAATCTGACTAATACTCCCAAATCCTCAACAACCTCACCTGTAGAAAGGAATAGCACTCTGGTTGATGTAAATCAAGACCACCAAAGATAAGAGCACTTGCAGATCTCCACACCAGAACTATGAGAATTTCAAAATGCTTCAATACCCAGCCCTTCAGACTTGCCTCAGGTTTGCATCCCTGGCATACTAAAACCCCTACATATTTTGCAGAAAAATCCTGAGTCTGGGAATGAATATCCTGCTTTACCAACTAAATGCCATTGTACGTGCAGTGCAGCCCATGACAGGACCATAGGCATTAAAGGAAAGTGCTATGTAGATTAAATGTGGGCTCACCTGCCAGGCAGCATATGTTTTGCTACTGTCAAACCCAAGGGCTCTGTAAAGAATGGAGGCAGATGCTTATCTCACCTTCTGAACCTTTCATAGAAATCTTGTCACAGCATCCGCATCATCAGAGCACTTTGTTGCGAAACGCAGCACCCTTTTTAACACCAGTTTGCCAGCAATCTGAGACTTGCTGGTAGTGGGTTTCTCCCACGCCAGCCAGTCTTGGCAACCTTAAGTTTTCTTAGTGACATGCTGGAATTCCCCCTGTGCACACCAACCTGCAGATACGTGAGGTTCAGTGAATTGTAAACTTTCACAACTGATTTACATGTTCCAGGTTTTAATAGCCTCTCAATTCTTAAACGGATTAAGGAGTACAGTCTTTAGCTGCATTTGACTGAGATTATTCTCGACATGGCCTATTTTTCATGGTAGTCATTTATTGTACTTGATAATTAGCTATACGTCCTTCTGCATTGATTTTTTTCCTTTTCTGAATCTACTTTAGTTCTGTTCTCTAAATGCTGGATATGGTGCTAGTGACACCACTTTTGTTTATTCTGCAGTCTGGCATATTTGATAATTCATTCATTTCTTCACATGACATAAATTGGCAATGAATAAACTAAGGTTGGAAATAAAATGGTTTTGGCTGTCAAAGGATGGATAAAAGCCCTGGAATGGCTGCCCAGTAATAGGAATACTGAAGGCCAAAAATCCAACTGTTTTTTAGATGAAGCTTAATCAGTTTCCGAAAAGGTTTATAAAACCTAACAAATTGACTCTGATAATGAGGGAAGGGGTCCCAAAATGCGGGATGCCTTTTCCAGGCATGTAAGAGATGAATGTGCACATGCAAGATGATTAATCGTCACAAAATATCATAGCATTATCTTCTGTGTGCACAAAAGAAATACATTAATTAATCATGGTATGTTTCTTATAACCTTTTTTTTTTTTTTTTTTTTTTTTTTTTCTGTTGTTCCTTGGAAAGGCTATCTCTAACTTTGAACCTCCGTTTCCATGCAGGAAGTCTGACTTTTAAAAATGGCAGTGGAACACGCAGAAATTCCTCAGTGCAGTGTGTACTTACAGTTTCTGTGACTGCACGTTAGCAGTCAACCTGATCCTAGTTTCATATTTTCCACAAAGATCAGACACCATTGTACATGCTTTTTTGGGTGCGCAGATGCAGCATTGCTATAACCAAGTTAACTTTTTTCAGGTTTTCATATTTGTCTGGAGACAGATTTCAGGAGGTTGTCAGATGCACCTATCTGTAACACCGAAAGCCTAAAAGCAGTGAAGGAAATGCACAGAGCAAGTGCTCCAGTTTCAACTTATTATTCAAATCCTGATGACAGATTACCTTCAACAAGAAGTAGACATTAGTGAAGACATGGGAAAAGGCTCAATAGCAAGCTCTGGTCCCGTAACCATTCCCTTCACAACCAACAGCGACAGCAGGACACTGCATGGAGCTGTATTTTTGTGCAATGTGCACACAAACAATGCAGCTTCAGACATGAGGACACATCTGGACTCTATAGTCTCCCTGTGGCTCACACAAGTATCAGTGCAGACAGAGGGAGATAGCTGATGCCCAAGAACCCTGCTAATCCATCACACCCATTCTTATCCTGTGGTCTCTGAAGCTCCTTCCAGCTTAGCTTGCAGCCATGGACCTCTGGTCCCTTTTCTTGGATAGCAGCAGGTGACAAAATTCAGTCTATGCTCCCTTTTGGTACATTCTGCACTTTCACTGTATCTCAGCACCCAAAAGATCTGTAAAGCTGCCTTTGCCTCACATGATAATAGATTCAGTAGTTTTTTTGTATAGTCTTTTTTATTCTCAAACTTATTCTCACATATTAATCCAATCCAGACTCGAAGAGGATTTCATCAAGCATTGAAGAGGGAGGTTACCATTCCTTGAACCTCAGAGAGGGTGAGGTTCTCAGGGCAGAGCAGTCAGCACATCAGGTAACGGAGTTTTATCATGGAGATCTAATCAGGGGCACAGGCTGTGGCTGAGTCTCACATCACAGATTGTGGCCTGAGACATTCTAGCTGCATCATGGAGCGTTAAAAACAAAAGTAAGCTAGTGTCACTCAGACAAACATATTATCCACAAACCCAGGGCAATGGAAGACCCTTTGAGGGTAATATCAGTATCACAGATTGTCTTAAAACTTTTTCAGATGCTATCCTGAATGTCCTCCAGCAGAACAGGGGAATGGAGTTGACCACCATCAGTTATGGCAGAGGGTTCAGTGAGAATGCAACTGGGACCATCCCACCCCACTCACCAGACACCCAAGAGATATTAAAAATGTTTTGCCACTCATGACTGTGGACAGACTTGAAATATCAATTTAACAACAAAAAGTTACTTATCCCTATCTTAAATTGACCTCTAATACCAGGTCACATAGAAAATTAGTGTAATACAACAAGTCAAAGCTACCTTACTTGCAATCTTAGTTTCATTAATCACAATTATTTGCATATTTTAGTGTTGGAAGCATGAGGAAAATGCAGAAACTAAATTGAAAATTGATGTCAAGATGTGACAATTCCAGTAATATAATGCTTTTGTATGATGGACTACTAATAAATGCCTTATGAAATCAGATGTACAATAAAAATGTCTATAAGTGTCTTGTCATGTATCAGATAAAACATGGAGTACTTATTTGGCATCAAAACCAGATGCTATTCCTTCAGCATCCACCCCACTTGCAATAGCTTTAGAGAGATCAACACACAGAAGCATAAAAGGGAACAGAAAGAACAGAAAGATAAAGATATGAAAAATGCCTGTTTAATTACACTCCAGATTTTATCTCTGCCTCATCTCAGCTCTCTTCCTTTCCTGTCCAAGAGAAATAACTGGCATGTGCTGTATTCTGAAAGTAGATTGACACAGAGAAAGAGAATTGGCCATGTCTCCTGGCATTAATCTCCCTTCACAACAGCCTGTGATTGAGTCAGAGCTATTATTCTCACTTTCAGGTCTGAGTCACTATCAGAAAAGGATGCTATTTCTCCAACATCCTTTCCAGCAGGGATATACACTGTCTGGCAGAGACGGTACAGAGCACTTTGAGTCCTACAGAATTTGCTCTGCCTCTTGTTTTTGACCTATTCACAGCTCATTCAATGAAAACACAAAACCAAAAGGAGGACAAGGAAATAATATTGCTGTTCCAATTTTCTCATCATCTACTTTCTTACCTCTCCCTCTCCTTCAGTTTACCCCCATGACAGCATCTAAAATGCTTTCTGCTTTTGTCACTATAGCCGCAATGCCTTGTGAAAGCCCTTCTCCATTAAATTTTAACTCGTCTCCCTTACTCCTTACAGAAGAAAAACATGATCTCCCGTTATAGTTTCTCTTCTGTCTTCTCTGCTTCTCTGCCTTGTGATTGCACGCACCTGAAAAGATCAAGTGGCTCACTGTCCCTGGCTTTAAAGTTTAAGTCCTTTGTCTCCTCTCAACTTTATTTTAAAGAAAGTATGAAGCTTTATATTTGGGTGGGGAAATTAAAGAGACTAACTTCAGTTACAGCACCTCCTCCCTGAATTTTCCCAGCTCTCACTAAAGCTTCTGGGCAAATGTAACCAGGATTTGGTGCACCTGGCATAGAGAGCAGACACCTTCTAGCCTTCTTCCAGCGACACCAGTATCACACTCATATCACAACCAGCAAAGAGAACTCTGAGCCTAACAATTACTCCTGGTCTACGCTACTCTGAAACCGAGGAACATCTCTTTATCTAAGATCCTGTTTGTGCTCTTCACTACAGTACCTGAGTGCTTTCCTCAGCCAAATTTCTCAGCTCACCACCTGCTTTCCCTGCAAACACCTGTGGAGATCTGAAGGCTGAGCTGTGTCTGTTGTTGCAGTTATGAAAATAATGTAGGACTCATATCATGCTATCCTTATGCTTAGAGCCCCTTTAATCAAGCAGATTTCCTGAATCATTTTACTAAACTCTTTTCAGGATCAGTTCTGATTTCTCCTAGATTTTGTACCACAGACATTAGGTATGACCAGCTGTGGGACTGCCTGGCACCCTGGTTCAGAAGAGACAAGGCTGAAGCTACTCTGAGGTTCATCCAGCATTCACGGGAGCTCACTACATCCAGGAGATCACATTCCAGTCTTTCTATTAGCAAGCGGATATTTTGCCAACACAACTGGATGCCAGTGCCCAGGGCACCCCTGCTGAGCCTGGCTACCTCAGCAGTGAAGAGACTGATGCTGCAGAATGGGATAGTTGGATAATTTCTAGCAGGTCTTCTATGGAACCATTTCTGTACTTTAGGAGATGAAAAGTCTATGCCTTTTTTTTTAATTATTATTTATTTTATTTTATTTTTTTTATTTGCCATACCTTTTTTTTTTCCCTGTTATCTGAAAAAAAGTTTGAGCTACAGCTTAGGTACATTTGTGTCTGGACAAATCTCAAAGAGCCATCACTTAATCCCTTCATCCAACATCACACTTTGCTTAAGTGACTTTTCAGAACTAAGCCTGTATGGAACTGACTGTAATATTTTACTCTCACTGTGAAATATTCTTCCGCTTTGTGACACCAACTAGTCTTGAAATGCTGTAAAAATGCTGACAGAAGAAATACCAGAGAACGGTTTTAAAAAGCTTGTGAAGGATCACTAGGTCCAGAGGTGTTTTTCAGCATAGGAACAGCTAGGGGACATTTAAAACTAAATGGAAAAAATTCTAGAGGACACAGAAGATGTAGTGTATTTCAGGGAGTCACCAACATGAAAGGTAGCATATTTTGGTGGAGGCTGGAGGGGACAGGGTCTGATGGACAGTATGTCAGTCCCACAGTAGTAAGGGGGAGGAGGGGGCAGGCAGCACTGCTGCAACATGGGGAAAGCAATGAAATGAGAAAGGTAAATGAAGCGAAGTGTAGCATCAGGCAGAGGCCCCAACATCACAAACATAGTCACAGTGCACAGTCTCATAGATCCCCTGAGTTTTACATTGAAGAGAAGTGACAAAATCATCAGGAGAGAAATGAGAATGACCAGCAGAAGCCTGAGGAGGAACAGTGTGAGAAGGGAGTCAAAAACACTAAAGAGCTGCCTGAGGTTAGTGCTACTGGACTATGATTTATGAAGGGATACATTCAGAACTGCCTCAAAGGTTAAATGTGAAGCTTGGACAAGAGAACGAGAGAAAAGAAAATCTTTAAGAGTCCAAGATATAAGCAAGATACATGGCACATACAGCTCAGCCAGCACAATCACTCTGTGAAACTGAATTCCTGGACAGCAGCTCTTTGCTTTACTGTCCTGAAGTGGCACTCCCAGTTGTGTTTTTGTCATTTGAACCCAGATGTCTTCCACTGTTACAGCGTCTGAACAACAGCAAATTAATGAGCCTTAAAATAAGGCCCTCGAAGGGTCATTAAAATCATATGAACCTTTCAGAATTTTGTTTTCAAATGTAAGCACCAGTCCACATACACGCTTACAATATAGCTGCATGGATGCTTACGTAGGTATACAGATACATAGCAATTAGGTTGCATATTTTTCCGCTCATCAGATCTCTTTAAAAACTATTTAGTTGTGTTTTAAAGCCTTTGGCCTTCCAAAGCAAATGGAACTTTATTTTCCAGGCCCACAACCCAGGTTTCCCCTTTGCGTTTGTCCAGCTTCACCAACAAGAGTCTTGTCCACCTGCAGATTGCAGTACGTATCTCCTGAAGGGTAGAATTGGCGGCCAGTTAATTTTATTTTGCACCGTCTCTAATTATGGAGATTATTCTGCTTTTCATTTGAAACATACAGCAATTTTTCACTTAGCTTTGTTACATCTTTAATTATGACCTTAGATTTAGGTGGTATAATTTTTCTTTAAGAGATATGCCAGAACTCAAGTACTGACATCTCCAGGTTTCATAGAAATTGCAGGGATCATAGGAATTGAACTTGATAATTACCCCAATATTTCAAGTCAGACAATTACCATATAAAATAATTATGGGTTGTTGTTTATCCAAATTCACTTTGTGGGTTACTGTAGGTTACTGCAGGTTACAATATATGATGTTATATAGGAATAGAGATAGAAAATATATACCTAAACGCAAGGTTATTCAACCAGATGTACAAGGAGTGCCAAAAGACAAAGAGAGACACCTCCTTCCCAAAATATCTATGCAAAAAATAGCAAATACAACATTTCCAGTTAAGGCATGTTCAGATCAAGGGTTCTTTTCCAATGTCTCTTTAGCCACAGAAATTTTCCCCATGAGACTTGCAAATATGCAAGGATTACAGTGGTACAAATAGGAGCAAAAATGCCCTTTGCACACCTATTGCATGAAACCTTCAAAAACCAGCCCCTATCATCCATATAATCTCTCTTCTTTTACTAACAGAAGCAGTCTTAGCCAGCATTTCATCACATTCCTTGGCACACTTATGGTGATTTAAGCTATAAACTACTACATGCTAAGGTTTCTTTCCTCTGTGTAAAACAAAGCAATTAACAACGTCCAAAAGAGAAGTACTTTAATATCCTATAATTTGATTAGATTTTGTGTTCCTCCCCCTCAAAATGCCAACACTTTTGTTATCTCTTGCATGTAAAGATGGAGAAAAAAATTACTTGGCATGATTTCCGTCATGTTGATTCTTCTGGGTTCTCAAATATTATGATCCATGGAAAGTCTGGATTCATGCTTACTTCTACTCTTCATTAAGTCAGTTGTAGTTGAATTGCTGGTAGGGCAGGCTGCTGATACAGTAGGTGGGCATGCTGAATAAAATACATACCACAGCTGTACCTGCACTTGTCAGAGAGCCAACCTGCTTTACGCCAGTCTGTTCTCCACTGCTTCCTGGTCATAGCCCATCTGTTTCTGAATTCATAAAATGCTGAAGAACACAAATATCTGAACCTATTATAGGTAACATGCTTCAATTAAATTCTGATTGTGGAGCTGTATTTAATAGACTAACATTGGTAATGTGCCTCTTCCAAATTTGTCAATAAAATAGACGCCTGTCCTTACATATTTCTGGGGAATTCAGAGGCTTTTCTATGTAGTGACTTCTACATATGGTGCACCTGGCCAATATTCTTGCAGTTGTGAACAAAATCAAAACCAAAACTAACTGCCAAACCAGAGTATGGAAGGTTACTAAGACAGATTAGATAAAAACCTACATATAGGGAGAGGTTCCACAGTAGGAGCACTTGCAGGCGAAGCAAGCCAGACAGCTATTAACCTGAAGTTTACCAATAGCTTAAAAGACTGCTTCACTTTTCAGTTGGATTCAGTGATAACATATAATGATAGTGCACACAGAAATGACAAAATTAATAAAAGTTTACCTTGTACATATAATTTTTGCACCGGGGGTGAAGCATTCAACTTCACAAGGTCAGTTTCATAAAAACTAAGAATTAAAGGAACTCAGCAGGCTGTCAATAACTGATTTAATAGGAACAGACTTTAAACAGAAAAAGTAGGTAAGGGATATATCCCCAGGAAATTTGCTGAGAATACCTGGAGTACCTATGATTAAACTATCTGTCCTCTGGATGTCATCATTGCTCTTTTTAAATGCTGTTGGTTAAAGGTGTATTTATGTAGAAGATGACTGTAGTCCTAAGGAAACTGGCTTGGGTGCATCATTTCTGGTAGCTTGGGGCATTTCTAATTAGAATTGAATACACGTGAGTGTGGTCCAGATCATTACTATTAATGATAATCTACAATGAACCATTTTCTATAATGTAATGCAAAAAAAGGACCCCCTGTGCACATTCCATTTGATGTGAATTCACATCTCTGCTTCAAGAAGCACTTTATGCCTCTTCACAAAAAATTTCCATCTTTCCATATGTGCAGCTGAGACATAGCTGCCAGTCAGCAATTGTGTTTGCAGTATTTGCAAAAATCTTTCCTTTAACATGGAACCAGAATTAAAAATAATAATAATAAAAATAAATTAAAAAAAAAGGTTCTGGGTTTCTCCAGGGAAGGAATACTCCATTACTGATGATGTGCCAGAGTAGAAAGAAAAAATTTAGAACACACCTTACTGTGGCAAGATCAACCCTGAGATATTTGATGGAGAACACAGAGCAAAGTGGGGCACTGCAGATATTTACCCTATTTCTAAAAGACCTTTTATAAGGTATAACAGTGATAGAGTCTAAACAGAAGCAGATCCTAAGCTAAACCATTCTCCCAGCATGAGGCATAAGGTTTAATCCAAATCTTCTCAGTACTTTTAAAGTCTAGATGAAACCCAAGACAAAGAAGGGCGTGCTGCAGAAGCCATATAAACACAAGTATGATGTCCTTCTCCCTTCTGCATGGTCATTGCACACAAAGTGAGTTGTTGTCAGAGAGCTACATGGCACCAAAAGCACCCACAGCTTTTGCAGAGGAATTACTATGGAGTTTTCCTAGAGAGAAGCTGCCTAAGTTGTACAAGATAATGCTTAACATACTCCTCCCTAGCAATAAACATTCTTCTCTCACAAAATCAACCCAAGTAAAATTTTGCATTGGGTGAGGGAAACCTCAGCCTTTTGCCCAACAGCTCAGCAGGTAGCACACCAACTTCTGAGGAAAAAGGCCATTTCCAGGGGACCTTACTTCTATTTAAAGTGAAACACAACAGCAGGTCACAAAAGAGGAATAAATGACTGGATTTTTCTCTCCCAAGGAAAGGATCTCAGCCATGAGAGGAAACAAGGTGGTCTGCCCTTGCTCTGTCTCTTTAGCCCAAACAACCGTTTTCATTTCACGTACATAGAAAGGCTTAAAATAAAAAGTTTCTTTCCCCGTACCCCAATAGACTCTAATCAGAAGCAAGACAATGCCCTTGCCACATTTTGGAAGGATTTCTCCTTGGTTCGTTTTTGAAGAAAGATGTCTCTATCTCTGCCTTCAGGACAAGATCTCTATTGTCAGGTAAACAGCCTAAATACTACAGATCGTACCTATTAGCTTGCTTAAACACTGCTCCACACTCAGCCTGCTGGGGTTTTGTTCATTTGGCAGCAGAGGCAGTGCACGGACAGGTAGATCTGAGCCCCTCCACCTGCTTGTCACACTGGCAGGACATGTGCCAGCACTGATCTGAACATGACAGAGCTATATTATTTCAGTATTGATGGGCTCAAGCTTTTAGGGAGCTTACTGATTTGGACACAGCAATGTGTTATTGTGGTTTTATGGCTTTCAGATCAGAGCTGGCCTTGGTTTCACAGACAGACTCTGCCCCTAGAGAAGCCCTGTGGGCCAAGCAGGGCTGTGGAATTGTCTCCCCGGGAGTCACAGAGTCAAGTCCCTTGGACGATGCGCACTTTAGCTTCTCCCTGCCACCTTTTCCTGAATATCAAATATTCTGAGGAGCTCGCTTACTACAGCTGGTACACCATTTTGGAAAGAAGTATGAGGCAGCATTATTAAAAATGGGTTTTAGGGTGTTCAGTCTATTGTGTTTAAGCTTTCTCTGGAGATGCAGAAACATGGTTAGAAAAATAACTTTGATGTGCTGCCCCATTTCAACACTGGAGTTTTGCCTTGCATGTTAATGTGTATGTTTTCATGCCTCAGCTACATTAACTGTACTCCTTTCCTGTTTCTATTTATTTTGGAAGCAATATATGTTTACTAAATCAGTTGAAAAGTGTTAATGATCAGTTCACAGAATACTAATGTGGATTCAAATTACTTTCACATGAATCAAGACAAATTAAAAAATACTATTTGATCATAAACTGCTTGAATCCTTCTCACAAGAATTCTAGGATCTCGGAATAAATATTCCTTCTTTTCATTTTGTTAATATTTCATTAGGTATTTAAATTGATGGAAAAGGCGTGGGGAAAAGGATGTGTAGATTATCTCTAGTTCAAGCAAGAGGGGAGAGTAAAATAAACCCTCTGTGTGTGTGTGTACATGTGGCAAGGGCGGAAAGTACCAAAACCAGTTCTACCAAATGCAGTATTTCTTCCACATGCATGAAAAGGAAGGAGATGTGAAAGCAAGCAAAAGTTGTGACATGGGTACAGCTAACTCTGACCCATAGCATTTTATTCAGTCCTGAGAAATATGTATGCAGGCTGAAGACAGGTAACCTGCCTGGTCATATGTTTCCAACAGAAATTTTGTATTACTTCCCAGAAAATTCCCTGAAATTTAAGCATTCTCCAAAGATTAACAGATTTCAGTGACACTTCAGCTTGATCCTGCCTTGGTCTGAAACAAAGCTGTGTTTCAGATCTGCCTTTCAACTATATCTAAAGATGTATGAACTTCGAAACTACTAAATTCCTACAGTTTTTAGTAGAGGAGAGTAACCCAATTTAGTGAGCTCCGCTGGGGAAAGGCAGACAACTCAGAGACACAGTACACATTCTGTCTGGGAGCAGTGTGGTAGCTAAGACCATATGTCATACCCATCAGCCATACCTGACAAAGAACACACAACCTCTAGCAAACCAGGCTTCAGTAGCTTTGCTGTGCACAGAAAGTCATTTTACTTTTCATCTGTCAAAATCTGTGCTTTCCAGGCTCCCAGGTATTGTAAGTTAACATCACAGTGCTTTATTATACAGGAATACACAAATGCTACTCTAGCAAAACACTTCTTATGATAATACGTGTACAAATAGTGGCTTTGCTGGGCAAGTCAAACTAACATCACTGAGCAAATCAATACTGGAGGGTAAAAGCAATTTTGCTGGGATAATTGAGCCAAGATGAGGGCACTCGCTAGATCCTAGTGCAGTGAAGCTGCTCAAGCAGAGCAGCCGGTGGTGCAGACCGGTGTTGGGCACAATGCCCCCTACTTTCTCTCAGTAGAAGGCAGATAGCTGATGGCAGTAATGCTAATCATTACACCTGCCTTGTACGCTGACCAATGAGGAGCTAGTGGACACTAAGAACTTCTCTCTTTGCTCACCTTTTCATTACCCATGAAAGCATAAGCACTGGCACAACATTGCCTTAATCAGAGTTGTCCTGAATCGTGATTTAGGAACATGATCGGACAGGGATAGGCTTCTCCACTACTGTTGTGCAGAGTCCAGGTAGAACATTCAGCTGTTCCTTTGCTCTTATGTTGTATTTTTTATATGAAAACGTAATCTATCATGGATATTTTATGCATTGCAATTAAGACTCATCTAGGAAACTATCAGAAGGAATAGGCTCTCCAACCTACTCTATTTCATTCAAGACAATTTTATCTAACCAATTTTTAACAAATTTAAAACATTGCCCATATCTACTCTGGCTATAAGGCACTGGTAATCAAGTCAAGCACCATTGACTATGAGAATAGTGAACTGTAGAAAATGACTTCTCAGCATTATGTAGTGTCACAGCACAATTTAAATAACACGTTCATTATTCAAGGTCTCATAATTTGTACATATAGAAATAGATACAGAGAGCTAAAAGAGGCTTTCAAGCTTTCAACAGTTAAATAAATAAGCGACCTGTATCAATACAAGTGTATTGTACATTCGTTAAATATCTGTTTGTTGGAAAGCCCTTCCAAAAGTAAATTCAATAATAAAAAGTGCTAATATAGGATGAGAGATGCATATATAGTAGTGACATCTATTACATATTGACACCACTTTTAAATGAATGAACAGAAGGTTTGAGAGAAACTGTGCTTTCTGGGTAGGAATCTCAGACATTATGATTATGTTGATGTACAATAGGGCTCTGACAATTTTGATTACAGAAATCTAATATTAAAGTCATGCTCTTTCTGTAATTTTAGTGGGTGTCAGGTTGTTTTTTTCTGTGCAAGATGAAACTTATTGTAGAGGTTGTTGTCTTGATTTTTATATGCATTTAGGTGATTTCAAAGTGAAATTGTTGCAATCACATTCTATCTGACATTTCTAGTAGGAGCATATCTGAAGAAGAACATTATATAGTTTTTTTTTTCATAGTACTCAAAGCCAGTTTCATATAATTTCCTGTAACTCAGCAATTTCAGACTATACTTAAATGCGAGATATGAAATATAAATATGACATGACTTTATATAGAGATAAAATGTATAGAGAGATAATAACCTGAGCTGTTGATAAGTCATTTCTAAGGGAATTTACCAATTTGATATATACCTTTATGTATTTTTAAAAGGCCAATAGATTTAGCAAAAACTAGTTCACAAAGACGAACTAAATGACAAAATGACAAACACAAAGAAAAAGACAAACCAAATGTTACCTATCAATTGTTGCCAAAGCAAAAGAATTTCAGAACTTTCCGGCACCTGATACTTGCCTGTTTCAGACCTGTTAGCTGTGTCTGTTGAATTTAAATTGTGAGCAAGAGTTGAGTTTATGCCATGCTGTTACGTATCCCAGCAGAAAACACTTTCTGCTGAGGAAGTCTGTGTCTGTAGATGGAGCCACTGCAGGCAGCTGTATTCCCTTTCATAGTGAGGAACGGATGAGAAACATGGTCTTCTGCCTAACACAGGAGTCAGTCCTTCAGAGGCCTGGTGTTTCTGGGGTATTTCTGAGCTTATTGTTCATTCAGTGCCACTTCACACCCTGTTTCCTCTGGGAGAAAAACTGGCTGTGTATGTAGGGAGGATGCTACAATGGTCCCCCAAAGTACCACAAATTGGATGGTCAGGAGATCAGGATTATGAGTGTGTTGTGTAAAACACTTCCCCTGCAATGCACCACAATCTTTATACCATAAGGCTGGTGTAAACTGGCTTTACTGAGGTGAGCTGAACTGGACAAAGTTGCAGTGGATTTAGCTTCATGTTATCTGCCTGTTAAAATAGATCATCAGGCCATGCCCCTGAATTAGTGAGCATACTCTATGTTCATATGCCTCCTCCACTGTGTTGCTCTTTTGGAGAGCTAGCTATGTACATGACCATGTCCCTGTAAGTCAGGCCAAAATCCATCTTGGCCCAGTATCCTGTCTTTGGGCTAATAGCAGGAGATTCTTAGAGGATGAGAATAAGAAACAGTTCAAATCAGAAATCCCTTAGTGCACCCTCTCAGCTTCCAGCATTCAGCTGCTCACACGACTTTCTGAACTAGAGCTTGCCAAAGTACCATGATGCTAATAGTCCTCCATGGACCTCTCGGCAGTGACATAGCTTATTCTTTTGAACTTGTACCATCCTGAGGAATGAGCTCCACAAAATAATTATGCCCTGCATGACAAAACTTTGCTTTAAATTCCCTGTGTGGTCATGCCATTGGAAGGCATATGCCCCTTAGGTCTTGTATCATCAGAAACAATGCATTAGTCACTCCTTAATTAATTTCTCCATGACACTCACTATCCCCACTATCGTGCACATCTCTGTCTTTTCTCCCTTAGTGAATCCTCTGAAGGATCTAGATTATTTACTGTCTCCTTTTTATTTTTCCCCATCCTTTTCTAGTTCTATCCATTTAAAACAAAATAATCATCAAATACAAGACTCAAGATGAGGGCACACAAGAAATGTGCGCAGCATAGATTCCAGCAGTCTGATTTGACTGGTCTTTCTTGTGACTGAACTATACGTTAGCAAGTGTGCCAGCCCTAGGGTAAAAACCAAAATAACAAAATAGCACTGGCTAACAAATAGTAGTAATAATAAACAGATTAGTTTCTTAAGGAACAATGTGAAACAGTAACAAAAAGGTGGAATTAAAAAAATATATATATTTCTCAAACAAAACAGTCAGTTCTTTTCCCCAACTTCTAGTGAAAGCTTATTTGTTCTGGGAGGAATTTCTCAAAGAAGTTTACCACTTCAGGGGAATAAGAAATAAAGGAAATGGAGAGATGACTCTCCAGGTCTCTGTGATACAGCAGACAATTTCATCTGCTCTGCTATTGACCCCTTGAGCAGGGTTTCAGAAAATCCACGCATTTAAGGAACACTACATGACAGCTTATTACTTGCTACAACTGCCACTTATATCTGGCTACAAGTGACTCAGCTGAATAAATATCCTTTCATACATTATCATGTATCTGTTAGCTACAAGATTGGTTTTCTTATGCGTGGTCAGCACTTTTTCTCTTCTGAAGGCAAAAAATAAGGTGCATTTACACTGAAGAGCTCAGTATTTGAATAACACATTTTAAGAGGCAGCTGCACCTCTGGACTCTACCCAAGCACCTTTGTCAGGAGTTGGGTGGGCTTCTCGGTGTTACCTACTTATTGCTGGCAAACTCTTGCTATTCCTCTCCTTCACAAGAGAGTCAAGGCACCTCTTTGCTAGGAGAAAGCATGTTTGCAGTCACAGTTAGCTAATGGGAGGCAAAATCTGAGCAAGACTGTGACAGTCTGCAGCTGGGTCAGCTTGGGCCGCACACAGCCTACATGACTATCACAAAGTGCCTTGTCTTCATTACAGTTTTCTCTTTTTCCCTAGAGAAACAAAACTTCCTAATTTAAAAAATGGCTTTTGTACAGCTGTTGGTAACTGATTTAACAGACAGCAATTGAGGCTACTTCACTGGGATCTAGAGTTGCCTTCTTCCAAGTACCTTTAAGAACTTTCAGCCTTTATGACCTCCAGAGTCAAGCAACCAGTCTCTTGTCTGGTGCACAAACGCCATGCAGTGCCAGAAATCCAGGCAAGCTGTCAATAGTTACGCAAGAATGTACACCCAGGTATCATGCCCACTGTAACTGAAAGCATTGCTGTTTTCTTTGATCTTTTAAATCAGTGGATATTTGGATAGTCTTCGAGGAAACACTAATATGCCAAGTCTCCTCTGTTATCATTAAGAAAACATCAAGCAGGTCTAGCAGGCATCTCTTGTTCTGCTGGTTTAGCTCATCTAAAAGCTCTTATGTCAATTGTCAGGTAGCTGTCGCAAATTCCATGAAATATGTATGTGAAAATAACTTCTTTCCCTAGGTTTTGGAACAGAGATGGAAAAATGGAGTCTACTGTCACTTATTTGTGACTGCAGAGATGTTTCAAACTTCTTCTCAAGCAGTAAGGAGTTCACATCCAGCCCCAGTGAATGTCCACCCTGGTGCAAATGCAAATGTCAAGCGTTGCCATTTCCTAAGGGCAATCCTTCCTCTGTCACAGCTGCAAACCTCCTGGTTGGACTGCAGGGCCCTCATGCTGTCAGGGCTACCTCAGATCCATGTTACAGGGCCATGCGAGAACTAAGTCTATCTATAGAGAGCCTTCTTACCACCCCCAATGTTTCCTTCTTTCTTACTCTCACCTTTAAAAGTGAGCACGGCTGTTTTTGTAACAGAAGTGATGCAAATTTGAAGGATGAGTCCTCAGAGCAGTGGGAAGACACTAATGTATATCACTAGTGCAAGCCTAGCAAATCAGATTAGCAAGACAACACTGGCAAGCTAGTTTCTTGCTGGGACAAAGACTAGCTCATCCTGCAAGTTCTGCAGCCCAGGATACTGAGTACAAATGGTAACATTCACACTTACATGGGCAGATATAATCAGCCATGGTGTGAGGTAGCGGAAGATGAAGTCTCTTCTCTGGTGGGAATTTTTTAGAGCTTTACAGGACCTCATCACAGGGTGTTCGTTGGTGTAAGCAAGGACAGACTGTGTAAACCAGTGTCGATGCTAGCTTGTGGACTGGCATATACAGTGATGCAGTGAACAAGGAAAGAAAAAGGTTCTGTTAATCATATAAATTTAGATGATCTGTGAGAGGGCTTAAATACAGTCTCTGGAGTTGATGCTGTGAAAAAGTGGGAAAGCAGTTTTTGACCTAGACAAAATGAAGGAGCTACAGACATAGAGAAAGTAACAGCACGTCGAAGAACCACTTGGATTGGAAACTGGGGCTAAGATGACCCTTTGGAGAATCTGTCACTTGTTGTGATCAAAAGAATGTTGAGAAGCAATAGCGTAATATCTAGTTAGTATATGGGAAACATTTTTTATTTTTATTTTTTAAACAAGCCTAACAATTTTTTGTTGTGAAAACATTTAATTGTTGAAAATAGTTGCATTTTTTTAAAATTAAAAAAAAAGTTTGCATTATATTCTGTCAAAAAGGAACACTACACAAAATGTGTAACATTGTAAAACATATTAAAAGCTGACCAAACCATTATTATTGGTGATTATATCTGCATATGGATGTATCCAATTATGATTTGTTAAAATCCCTCTTCACTAATCAGATGGGGAATTGACAGAAGTATATTTATCTGTCTAAGAGAGAAAAAAACTTCAAATAT
The DNA here is from genome assembly GCF_009819795.1 of Aythya fuligula. Lineage (NCBI taxonomy): Eukaryota > Metazoa > Chordata > Aves > Anseriformes > Anatidae > Aythya > Aythya fuligula. Next base: position 58,122,469 of record NC_045563.1, read on the forward strand.
TTTAAATGTACTACTTTAAAGGTAGGCAAAGAAAAAACTGGCCAAATAACCATTTGAGAAATAAGGTTTGGCCAGTTATAATGTACTATTTGAATCAGCTTGTAAAATGAAGTAATAATTTAGAGAAGGTTTTAATACAGGCAGACACAGTCAGATATGTCAAAAGAGAGAATGTAGGTCACACTAACAACACAGAAGACCATATCCTGAAATGCAGTGACACTGAAAAGGACTTCAGAAAATCAATTTACCATAAATCCCCTATGCAATCCATGGGCTAAGGTTAATGCAATACTTGCATGATTATGCAGGAGACAGAGGTATTACAGGTAGGTATCACTGATGGGACCAACATTGTTCTGTCCAGTTCTGGTATCTGATTTTCGAATGATAATGATACTGGAATATTGCAAGGGAATCAAAAATACTTTGCTATATTATTTGAAATTGTGGAAGCATGCCTGTGCATGACAAACTGCAGACAGCCACCCCAAAAAAAGGTAGAGAAAACTCATTCCAGTACCAGTGACAGTCCTGACACCAGTAGACTTTCATCTAGGAAGCAAAGCCATAAAAGTAATGAGTGAATAGAAATAGAAATTGGACAAATGCTTTTTTTTTTTTTAAAAAAAAACAAGTAAAATGAATAATAGGTTAAAATTAATGACCTGAGAGCAGTGCATGTGATAAACAGATGTCTTTTTAGTAAGAATGAATGCCTTTACAAAAGATGTGCTGCAGCTCACCTGGCACTTCAGGGCTGAAATCACATGGCTGGCATGATGCTAGAAATAACTAGCTGTTCTTAACATCCATAGAGCCACAACATCATAATATAGTCGGGATATTTTGACACAAAGAGGAAGCAGAAGGCAAGAAAAAATAAATGTTTATATTTACATGGTAAGTTGTTTAGCAGTTAGCTTTCAAAACAGTCACCTACATCAACTGAAACCAACACAAAAATACACATGCAACTGCCTTAAAGATGCGAGAAAGAAATTAGGTGTGTGAAAAAGCTTCACAAGCAAGTAGTCAGAAAAAAAAAAGAAGTAATTCTTTCACACATGCACACAGATACAGGCAAGAAGCAGGAGGGCTGAAGGAGGAGTAAATGAGCATTTAAGGGTTATGTCGTCAAAAAGACCCTACATATTTTATTTACACCTGTATTCAAAATAGTATTTTAAGATAATGGTTCAGCACATCTATTCCCCTGTGTTAGAAAAATAAATCAATAGTAAAGACTGTTTTCAAGGCAGAAAGTTCTGCAACATTTGTGTTTGGGAGCAACAGACCTACAGAACTGGCTTGGGTCCTTGCAAATACTTTCTAATGAAGTGTCAGAGCAACTAATTAAAAAACAAACAAACAACTATATTCTTGCTCATTTACCATCAGCTACCGGAGAGCTGGATGCTGCTACATGAATATTATCTTTGAAAAACATGTTGAGCTAGCCTTGAAAATTGCAACCTACTAAACCTTAATTTAACACCAGGAAAACAAAACCCTTAAAACAGAAAGGACATACAACCCCAGCCAAATTATCACTATATAAAAGGAGGAAAATAGTGCAGATTTTTTTAAAAGAAAGCAAGGCTAGGAGTCTAACAAAGTGCCTCAAGTACAAGCATATCTGATTAATCTAATGCTCTTTCTAAAACAGCTGATAGCCTTCATCACAAAAAGTGACAAAGGGAACAAAATCAACTGGGGAAGTAAAAATCACCAAAAGAGAAGAAGAAGAAAAGGCTTTCAATCGCTTTGACAATGAGGTGACTCAAAGGACTGTGTTAGGTACAGCGTTGCTTCATATGTTAGCAAACAGGAGACAGGGCTTCAAAATCCAGCTGATAACATTGGAATTTGATATAATTATTGTGACTTGTCCAATATTATGAGAATATTATGAACCACTTCAGAAGGACCTAATAAACTAACTAAATAGGCAGAGAGATGGCAAATGAAGGTCACTGGAGAGAGACGCATGTGAATGCTTATTAGAAAGAATTACTCCCATGCATCTGCACTAAAAGGTCTGCACTGACACCGCCTTCAGCCCATACAAAACCGCATTTGTGGGTACTGCTATTGACATTGCTGAAGAGCTCTGGTACGGAAATGAAATGCTTGTCTGGATCAGGACCTACACTGCATTTGTGCCTGTGGTGGGGGGAGGTGGAACGGAGTAAAACTGTGGGCAGCTGGCTGAAAATCTGTTCCCGTGCAAGAACAGGCAAAGAAATAAAGCAAAACAAAACATGTTCCTTCTGCTCCACCATAAACAACTCGACCACGAAAAGAAAGCCTAGGCACAGACTAAACTAGGAAATAGCAAGGCCATTACAATTTCATTTTGTAAAGGAGTGATTTGGCCTTTCTGCTCAGCATAGCCCAAGGAATTGCAGAAATGAAATGGGTCCCAGAAGAGGCCACAGAAATGATAAGCTCGCTGAGGAGAGAGCAGAGGGAGGCTCACCCCCGGTGATGCGTCCATCCACTCCCTGCAAGAGCCGAGGCTGGCATCGGGAGACTCTGGTAAGAAGCTGTAGTGAATTACCCTGGGGACGGGTGGAAGGGAGCCGTGCTGGAGTCACTCTTCCCCGAAGCATGCCCCAAGCCCCTGCGGCATGGCCGAACCCCAGGGATGCTGCGTGCTGTCCCTGGCCCTGGGGCTGGCGTCAGGGCCCCACTGCAGGGACCGCGGCTCCAGAGGCCTGGTTGGTGCCGGCACCTCCATCCCCTTTCACGAGGAACACCTGCAGGCACAGGAGCTTTCAAAGTCCTCTTCAGGATAAGGGCCAAGTGCCTTAAGTAAATGTAGCCGAGCTCCAGAGACGCTGGAATAATTTCAGCTTCATTTACGAGAAAATGAGGGCTTCGTGTGTGCTTGGGTGCCCGACTGCGTAGCGAGTTTTAACAAAAATGTCCATTTTAATAATGGAAAAAAGAAAAAAAACACATTTTATTATAACTAAGTTTCTGAAGATATTTGGTGACAAAACAGCAATTGTGCAGTATTTGCTGTATAACAAGCAGACGTGGAACAGGATAAGGAATATCTGGGTGCTTTACGTTATGCTTTTATGTACCGAGCATTGAGCTTGCCTAAGAGCAAAACAGCATTTGATTTGTGCCTAGCAATAAATAGAAAAAGGATTGCCAATTAAGAATGTGGGGCAGCTATTTTTAACGAAATGTTTTTAAACTTTTGGCTAACTACGAGAGAAAGGCACTGCCATCTGTTGGGGAAAAGCAGCCAGTTCAGGGAACGGCGCCGGGCACGTCGCCGCTTCGCCTCTGCTAGAACAAAAGCCCGTTTTAAACGCACTACGTGGCCAGGCTGGTTGGGTGCAGCAGAAACTTTTGCTGGTGAAGAGCAAGGAGAGGTCAAAACAACCCCGAAGCCCTGAAAGCCGAGCCGTGGTACCGAGCAGCACTGCCTCGGCACCAGCTCCCCGCAGCAGCCCCGCCGCGGTGCGGGGCGAAGGGGCAGGAGGAGGCACAGGGCTGGCCGGCCTCAGCCCCCGCAGCAAAAGGCAAAGCCTTCCTCAAATCCCTCCCGTGAGTCAGCACTTCCCATGTCAAGGCTTTACACTCGAGCAGCAGTCTGGTGTGGGAGGAAGAGAAAGCTGAGCTCCACGAAGGGGTAAGCCGGCAGGCTTAGGTGGTCTGGCAGTAAGTGGGGCTTGCGGAGTTTTTACTCGGCATTTGCAGAGTGTCGGTGGTTTTGCTTAAAACAGGCAGCAGTAGAATAGCAGTGGCCAAACGCAGGTTTTGATACTTCAAAAGCCAATTTAACATTTAAATAAACAGCAGGCGTCTTATGAGTTATTTATTTCCACCAGCCTTTCTGGAGACGTACATACATCCTCGCACCCACACACACACAGCAGCACAGACATACCTGTGTGTATCAGCTGAGTCGTTTAGCTCATCATGCTTTTCTGTATCTATTTAGCGTGTTACTATTTTCATTTACAGGTCAGGGTAGGGCAGTAGATATCAAATATGGACATTTTTTTGCCCAGTGAGGGACTTACACATCGGCTAGAATCACACTGACGGTTATTCAACAGAACTGCAGTAGCCGCTATTTTTGCTCCATTCCCACAGCAGCAATAAAACAGTAGCACAAAACAGAAAGTGACACACCAGATACATTGAACAGCAGCTGCCCTTAAAATCCAAGCAGCCCCCATGGACTGATTTGCCATTTGCAAATAGCTCCCTTTTTTTAATTATTATTTTGTATCAAGGGGCAGTAATTAAAGAAGAGAGGAAAAAAAGGGATCATACTAGCACAAAGAGCAAAGATGAAACAGCAAGACCAGAAATACATTTCCTCAATTGAATAAAAGTGCTTTGAGAGATGGTGTGGAGTGGAACACATCATTGAGGTGTTTTCTTTAAGAAGAGATTACCAGAAATAGCATGTGGATGGGCTCACGCTTCACTATTCAGTTCTTGTCTGATTGGTACAAAATCCAGTTTTTAGTCAATGTCAAGGCAAGCAGTTGTATATAAAAGCTACATAAATGGCTAAAGCATACATCAAAGGTGCCCTTGGGCAGGCTTAACATGTAGACAAGCTTTTGGAAAAAGAATTTTTAAAATGGATAAATATATTTTGAACCAAGCCAGAAAGACTTATTTTCATGGTGATCCATGCTGCCCTGTCTTAAGTATTGCACACTGTTAGAAATGAAATGAAAAAGCACTTCTCTGGTACAAAAAGGGAGAGAGACTTAGAAGAACCACTTGCCCAAGTACTCTTCTACTTGTAAGAAGTGTACTCTGATTTTTTTTCCAGCTGAACTCTGTAAGTGTGTAAGTCCAACCAAATGGAATATTCACTTTGCTGAAGCTAACCTGAAATTATATAGGCTTGGATAGCAATCATCATATTGTATGCAAATGCCAGGGCTCCTTCCTGAGTAAATGCACTTAAAAGTATTCAGTGGAACAATTGCCCATGGGGAGACAACTGAACAACACTTTCAGACTCAAGATGATACACAGGCCAACCAGAACCAGAATTGGAGCTAAAAATATTCAGTGACCCTATCAATGCATAGCTTGTGATACCAGCCTTTTTTCATAACATATGTTCACAGATATGTCATCATCCTCTGTTGTCAGACTAGTGGCAAATAAAGTCTTGCAAATTTTCCTAGATATTTCACGTCTGCTTGTGCCAGCAGTAACATTAACTGCTTGCCTTTTATTCAGCATGTCTGGCATGTCCAAGTAATTCTCAGTCAAGATAAGATCTCGTGCTTTCAGTGTTCATATGCTTTTTTATTTTTATTTAAAGTTGTTTTATTATATTTATTTCTTCTGACCTAGGAAAGACATGATTCCCTTTATATATTACTGCACACACCCTCAATGGTTTAAGAATCAATTCTTCCCTTTATTTAATTTCAACACACAAAACAGACCTATCTGACACTGGATAAATTTATAACTATCAGCAGAGCAAAGCTCAGCTAAAAGGCCTGTCCCCAGTACTTCAGTCCAGGTGATCTGGAAATACTTCTCAGCTCCTGTGACTGTTCTGTCTGCCTGTCTTCAATACTTTTTTATGCCCCAATCTCAGGAATTCTGAGTACAGAAAATTCAGTTTCAAAGTGCCAGAGCAAGTGAGTATGAACTAGCGTTAGTGGCTGGTACCCACTTCTAAAACTCTTTCATCATACCCCATAAACAACTGTATTGCTCAAAATTTATTATTCTACCTAGTCAGGCCCAGATCAGCAAAAGAGGTAAACGTGCAGAACTTGACATCTCAGTGGGATGATCCAAGTGAATAAAGATAGAATTGTATTAAGAAAGTGTACTGTCAATGCTTGCAATAGTTCAAACTCATCCACTAGGTAAATTGCATTTACCTTAGTGATGCTATACTAAACCTGCAGATGAGTTAGTTTCCCTGATGCTGATGGGAATTTTAACCTCAGTCAAGGAAGTGTCTGGGCCTGAAGGAGCCTGAAGAAGCCCATAATCATTAGCAGGTGATGAGTGTCTGCGCTGAATGATCCCATTTAAAATCCTGCCAGGCATCTATTTGCCTCTTCAGCCCCTTAGTTACTTTTGTGCATCTGGCCTTTGTTATTTGGAGAGTCTTTGGTTTACTCCTCTTTCTATAGTCTTTTGTCTTTGAAGGGTTGATTTATTACTATCTGATATGAGCTACATAATCCAGCAAAATTGTCTTGCCTGAGCAGTTTATAGTTCTACTCAAGATTTATGTTTTGCCCATCCTTCTAAGGAAACTACTTGCTTTCTCTTCTTTATGATTTTAAATGTTTGCCTATTCAGAAACAAAACCCTTTTTTAGGAAAGGATATTAACTTAAAATCTGAATCACTTTAAACTCGGAGATGCCTCATTTTAGGAGATGCATTTTGTAACATAAAACCACACACATGCTTCCTGCCACTCATGTTTCCCTGTGTTTTTCCTAACGTGCTCTGATTGTTCCTACTCCTTACCCCAGCTCCTCCTCAGAACTTCTTCACCTTCTGCATAGACTTCTCTTTCTTTTTTTTGTTACCTCACCTTGTTTAAAATACTGAGGCTACCACTGTTTTCATTGGTCTAATCCTGTCATTCCCTCCCTCTTGAATCTCTGTGATCCTTTATCTTCCACTGCCTGGGATAAGGGTTTTACATTCAGCCCAGGCATAATTGTCTCCACAACTGCTTAATCTCTCACCCGTCATCTTCCACTCACCCCTGGTAACAGACAGACATCTCATCCCCAGTTGATCTACCTCATCTGTGGTGATATATCTCAAAGTCTCACTTTTCCTCACTTTCCTCCCAAATGTAGATGCTACATGAAAGTCCCCATGAAGGCAAATGTTGTGAAAGCTCCTGGAAAAACGGATTGTTTCTGATGAAATGATGAATGCTGCAGTTTAACCTAAATAGCTATTTTGCTTATCAGTAAATGTTTCTATTAAAACATCACAAACAGAATTCTGTACTGCACCTTGCTGGCACTTAGTAGGGTGCACATGCAACATATAAACATATTTTCCTGAGAAACAGTAGCTTTAGGCCTACCTGTGCATCCTCCACTTGCAGAATTACATTGGGAAAACCATGAGCAATTCTGTAGCTCTGAGAGCTGTAAGGCAGGGAAATCCAGCCAACAACGTATCACCTCCTTCCAAAATTGCACAACACCTAAACTGCCCCCGTATTACCTCTGTTTGGAGCCATCAGTCTGCTGGAGAGTTGTAACCCCTTCACAGCACCATTGCACCACGGAATGGCAGCAAGAACAGATCTGAACGCTCAGTGAGTCAATGAATATGTGAAGAGAGGAAAGGGAACATGGCCTGTTTTTCACTTCTGCAGAAGTTCTGGTCCCAGCTGTTGGATCCAAAATAATTTTGCTTTGGAAGACAGTCAAATCGGTACTTGAAGAATCCCAAATAACAATCCCAAATAAAATCCCTTCAACATCCTCCACTTTGTGGATACACTCATAAGCAAATACAGAAAGAAGGCTAAACACAAAGTTTTCACACCAATAAAACACCCAGTGAGAATGCTGTGGAAATTAAAAGGCTCTGGAAACTCAGGTGACCTTTATTATGGACCCTGTGAATCACCTATATAGCTACTTCTCTTGCCTCAGTAACTTTTCTGCAAAGGTGTCAGAAGTTCTGCAACCTCTAAATGCTTCAACACCAGGCACAGATTCTTGATGTCTTTTAACGATCAACACATTAAGTTCAATGACATTGACCTCCTCAGCAGTGCTTACTATGCACAAAATATGATAAAAATAAACATTTTTAAGAGTTTTTTTTTTTAATGTTTCATTTCAAACCAAATATTTCTGGTTAAGACAGATAGTTCAATACCTATCTTAGTTGCATCAAAACCTTTTTAAGGTTCATAATAATCTATTTTTATACTTAAAAAAAAAAAAAAAAGAAGTGATGAATAATATTACATATGTAAATAAATATTCTTAAACCCAGAACACAATCAAAGGTGGCCAGGTAAGCTTTACTGCCCTCAGCTAAGCTATATATGAGATTTCTGGTGTGATCGTTCACATTTATGACGACTCTCAATCCAACATCTGCTTTTACCACATTGGACTGTGAATATTTCAGATCAACAACTGAAATCCAGTTGTGTTTATGTCATGAACTCTATGCACTGTTCTTGAAATAACTGGTCTTTAAAAACATAATCAAGATCATACTCATTCTTGCAACAGTGTCCTGAAACGTTCCCAGTTCACAACAGAGCTTTTGTGGGAGAATCCAGCCACCTGGACCCAAATTCCCTAACAGTCTGGGCAAGAGGCATGTGCAGATGGGACCCTCTCCCTTCTCAGTACAACAGCTGGAAGTACAAGACAAACCACCATCACATTCAACACCATTATTATCCCTACTTCTAATTTAATTCTCCTGTGCTAAAAAACAAACAGACATAAAAAACACACCCAAACTCTTAGTGTAGAGTCTCCCTCTAAAAATAGCGTAACACTTTATATACGGTTAAAAATTCATCAAAAGCCATGCAGACTTTTTCCATCTTTCTCTACAGAGCTGGATAATTTTAAAAAGAACACCGTTTGTACAAGCAGTACATGTGTGACCAACCATACCTTATCAAATACCTTGACCTTGCGTATATGTCCCCTTTTTACTGTTGGGGATTCCTGCTCTGGTCACTGGCTTCCTCTTCCTCCCCACTGTAGAGGAAGTAAACAGATGAGAAAGAATCTGTGGGGAGCAGAAGGGACTCTGTGGGGAGCAGATGGACTCTGGAGCACTTAACATGGGGAAATTCATAAAAATCTCAGACTTTAACACCTCCCACAAAATAGTGGCATATTTCTAGTTATTTATTTTATGTGTATACTAAGTTAGTATTTTTCTAAGTTTCTGGTAAGGCTGAACTCATACCAGAACTTCTGAAGATCAATTCTTATCTTTTCTTCGTTGTTTCATCCTCCCACTGAGCATGGATACTACCTGGTGCTACGGATGGAGTTCATGTGCACACATATCAAAGCCAGAAATCCAGCTGCTCACTTGCACGTGGAATCAAACACAGATGCCCAGACACTTACCACCCAGCTCATGCCAAAGTCCTCAACTTCCACGAGAAAATACATGCCCATGGATTTGAGCAGCTCCACCTGGAGTTTAAAGTATTGCTACTTTCCAAAGAGTAGGAAGGAGTGCCCATTCCTGTGCGTACCGCAGAGCACACGGAATTGCTCTCTGTCTACCATTAGTGCAGCCCAACGTGGCTTTCAAACTCCCCATGACACGATGGGGAGGCACAGGAGTGTGTACAGCTACACGGCTTCTCTCCCACAGTCACCAGGGCAGCTGCACACAGCCCTGCTCACATCTGTAGATAAAGGTGTACCCAGAGGACAGAGAATGGACTCATTCTTGCTATACCTACACTTCAAAACTATACCACAGAGCTTAAAAACACAGCACTGAGCAGAGTAAAAAGACAGAAATGAGATACAGGGAAGCTCACCTTAGCCAGGGGGCCTTACATGTACCAGTCTGGGTCACAAATGCAGGGGTTTTTCCTCATTTCTGCTCATTAACACATTTATTGGATAAACCAGTTCAGCCATAAGTAACTTCAGTAGCATGGTCCTTCTTTTTAAAGGGTACATGGCATTTCCCATAATGAAAGGAGGATTTATATTTTTAGATAACAGCTTAAGTAAAAGTGCTTTTAAGGAAAGAACAACAATTAACTAGGAGTATTCTGAAAAAAAAAATAAATCACTGGGAAATACTAATTCACAGAACCCTTGCCTTGCCTCTTACCTTTCTACTTTTTTTTTTTTTTTAGTAGGGACAAAGTCATAGAAGTATTCTTAAGAGCTCTAACAGAATTTTCTGAAAAAACACTATAGAGAATAAAGACATTTCTGTATTCAGCTGAGACACTGGAGACCCAGATTCAACTTGGAGCTTTACATGATTTGATTTTGGCCTCTGCACATCCCAGGTGAATGCCCTGACCAACTGCATGCATCTCAGCCTCTGGTACTGGCCCAGGGGATTTATGCTAGGACAAAGGCAGGAGTGGCACCCAAATCTGCAGAAAAGAGAAATGAAATAGGTGCAAAAAGAAATTTTCTCAAATGAAAAGAAAAAAAATCTCATTCTATAACATGTCAGTCAGAAACTGCTCTAAAACAGTAAGATGCTCAATTCCTCTACTTTAAAACACGAAAAAGAGAATTTCTTCTCTCGGTCCGGAAACCCCCATTTTCAGTGATAAATACAGTTTAACCATTCTCTTGAACAAAATGTATGGATCATCAAATCCTAATATCCCCAAGTGTGAGGAAAACTCCCAGTGACTTTATTAAGAGTTTTGTCTTGATGAATAGAGATTTTGGAGTTCAGGAGGTGGCCCTGAAATTTCAGGGTCAGATCTCTTCAGTAGCCCAAGTGAACACAAAACAACCAAGCTCAAAGAAATCACACAGGGCTCTGAAACTCTTCTCCTCCCCCTAAGGCATCATGCAGCAATGTACAAGTTGCTAATGTGATGTGCGATTTGCCTTCTATTCGCCAAGATTTGGATTCCTTTCCTGACCCAAACTATTGTGCCATCACACTGAATGCCACTGTAGCCTAAGTAAATGCCCTAAGATGCTACAAGTCTATCGTTTCTCAGGTTCTGCATTTCCCACGCTGCTTAGATTTACTTGTCACTATTTTCCTGTTTGATAACTGCAGGGATGAGAATATTAGGAGTGGCAGTCTAATCAGTGACCACTCTGGGCATTCAACCTGTCAGAGCTGAAAATTCATGAATGAGCTGCTGTGGGTCAGCGATCAGCTAACGCATCAACCAGAGCAGGATGTTCCTCTGCACCAGGGCTCTTCTTTAGCACACACCTGACAAAGAAAGCCATGGAGTCAACTCCCCATTGCCCCAAAACAACAACAAACAACAACAACGGAAAAAATAAATAAACAAACAAAAAACCACAACACAAACATAACCCCAAACTAACCAACCACCCAACCAAAAATAAGCAAGGATCAAAAATCACGCAGTACAGACCTAAGTCTTTTTTTCAGCTTGGTGAAAATACAACAAAAATATACTTCCCATTAGCAACAGTATCAGGCAGCTTTTGAATGAAAGACAATCTTTTTGGCAAAGCCTTATCAAAGATCCAACTTGACCCTCCCTCACCTAGTGTATCCAAATATGAGACGGGCATAAATTCTTAAAAATGTCATCAATAGCTATTTAAAAATATATGTAAAAACAAACAAACAAAAACCACACACGCAAGTACAAGTAAATGAATTCAAATGTTCACATAGCTCAATTAAAGCTCAGCCAGAGATGGGCCTGGGCAGCTATGGCCCCAGTTCAACAAACCACTTAAGCATATGCTTAAAACAAGGTCTGGATCAAATCCCAGTAAGGATTAATGCATATTCGTAAATGCTTCCTTCCTTCGGAGCTCACAGAATTAAATACCTCTGGAAAAGCCTTACAAAGTGAAAGCACAGTTTTGGTTGCTTGTTTTTTAAGTAATGCAAGCCAAACAGAATAGTCTAGACTCAGCAAACTCTCAACAGACGAATGGTTATTTTCATTCTATAGCACCTTGTGCAATGAAATTAAAATTTAAGAAAGTAGTCCAGGGTAGCAAGAGGGAAAGATGACAACGGAAGGCGGAGGTTAATGCAGAAGGACTGTCTGAGCTTTCCAAGTACATTATAATAGAAAGCACATGAATTGGATGGCTAAGCCGGTAAATAATGATAAATCAATCTCCTGCTATTTCTGTGGCTCTGCAAGATGCACATGTCCTGACACTCCTGTTTATGTATTAAATTGAGAATGTGAATTGATACGAAGTGAAATGTTTTCTTTCCCTCGAGCTGCTTTTGAGCGTAGATGGACTGATGTTCACACTCCTCTTTTTTTTTTTTTTTTTTTTTTTTCTTTTGGTTAACCAAAGAAATAAATTCTTGATTAGATCCACATTATTCATGTTTTGCAGAGAAATTTTTGCCTACACATACAAGTCCTGCTGGGGTAAGCCAGCAGAGACCTATTGACTTAGTGTCGTAGCAAATTACATGGCCCTATAGTCAGATGAAATATTAACTCAAGGGACTGATATTTTCACTGGATCAAAGACTGACTAATGAGAAACAGAATACCGGTTTTCAAAGTGGGTTTAAAAAGTTAGAACAAAACACAGATCACTTAATATACTGCAAAAGTTGCTGCAACTTCCTGACAGTTCGCTTGCCTACAAACCTCTTACCCCTGATTTATTAACATTAGATGCTGTGCCAAGTTCATGTCATAAAGGATAGATGCTGTGTGCCCACGCTCTGCTTGGAACTGCATAAACATGATCATCAACTAGATTTGACACGATAATCAAAACAATGAAAATAAGTTAAAGGTGGCAGGCAATATCCAAGAAACTGTATTAAGAAACTCTGCCTACATTAAGAAAAATAACGTTTGTCTCAAGTGATGGAAGGAAGGACCTGTTTTTTAAAGGAATTCAGGTGCTTGAAGAAACAGATGGGTGCACAGTGGGATTTTTAGAAGCTCAGAGATGGCAACTCCCACTGAAATTGCTGTGTATTAGGCAGCTAGATACTTTGGAAAATTCACATTACCTGCATCTTTAAGCACCTAAATACCTTTAAATATTTGGCCCAAAGACAGCTTACTGTAACGTCATAGGAAACAGAATAGTCCCTGCTCAAGGGAAAACAGTTTATTCTATGGTCAATTAATTTTCAAGCAAGAGAAATCCATACGAGCAATTTGTAAGAAAAATAAGGCCAGAACTCCTGAGCTATGACTTCTGAACAAAATTTTGTAATTGAAAGAAGAGAGATGGTACACAAAGGGATCTTGGGCATGTTTTGGCAAGATTATAATCGAGATGATACTGGTATGGGCTAGGTGCTCGTTTAAAACTGGAGCACATTTGGAAGGCATGGGCGTAACTCCTATGGAAAAGGAAAAGATAAATGTGGTACCTCAGAGTTCGTGAAGGGAGGCAGGGGCTGGTAAGTGTGAGGGCTACAGGAGGGACACACACCCTGCAGAGAAGGCAGGCAAATGGACATAGGTGTCATTTGTCTCTCTGGTCCAGAAGAAAGACATCAGCAGTCACAGGTATCATCCTGAGGCTGTTCAGGGATTTCTGAACCTGTAAGACTTTCAGGGACATTGATCTCGATCACTGTGAAGGGAAGGGGATCCTTCAGGTGCCACAGAGGTGAAACACTGCCTCCAAACAGTCTCACTGGCATTTAATTTTCTAATTCCACTGGTCCAAGTGCAAAATGGGGAGGCCTAGGAAAGCAAATCCTGGACAAATATTTTGACTCCTACTTCAGCACACAGAGCCACAGGTAAAGAGGGCCATCTGTGGCCTGGCTTATATCCAGCCCTTGCCCTCCTAGCCTAAGGTCCAGGAAATCCAACAAGTTTATTGACTTACCTTTTACAGAAGAAGAAATTAACTGTTTTGGTTTTGCAGTGTGCCACCTTGCATTGGCAGAAGAGGATTTCTCCTGCATCACCAATGTGTATATCCCATCCAAGTCACTTCATTTAAGATGAAAGAAACGAGCAGTGACAGAACAGGGCCCTGAGTGTAAGGCTCCCAGCATAGTGCAGCCACAAGAATTTAACAAGTGGGATTTACTTAACTGGTCACTAAGTGTTAGCATTGCTTTAAAGACATATGGCTGAAAGTGTTTCTCTGGCCATAAAGAAACAGAATTGAGAGAGCAGAGAAAATGCCTGGCAAGCAGACTCTCTTTTGTTTAATAGCTCTCTTCAGACTTGTAAGCCTAGAAAAAGCTTCATTAAAGTTAATGGACAAATCTTCCACGAAAAAATTAAGTACTTAAACGCTACTGGTTTTGGTCTGAGCATGCAAATTTTCTCCTTCTTGCTGGGTTTGCCCCAAGATAGCAATCTTCAGGCAGAATTACAAAAATATTGACAGCTTTCAGGCTGGCTTTATATCCCAGACCTGATGAGTGACTGGCAGAGCTCATGGACCAGGTTTACGAGCCCTGTAAGTGGGCACAGCTTCACTCAAGTCAGTGGGAGACCTGCACACATTACAGGAACCTTCCATAAATAGAACGGAGCTGTGTTTGCACCAGAAATGACCACAAATTACTGCCAGCAACATGGCAGAGAACATTTTTCACCCTGTAGATTTCAGGGGAACGGTTCCTGAAGATAACACAGAAAAATACCCCTTCCAAATTACTTCCTTAGCTACCGACATGGCACCCTTTCCCATAACATTTAAATCCTCTCCTCCACATCCATGCTAACTGCAATTAGCCTTGCTATGCCTCCAGGGCACTACTATGCATACTCAGGTACAGACTGTGCCTTCCACAAGGTCCCAGGGAGTCGAAGGGGAAACAGCAAGATGCTGGGACAGAGAAAGCTGAAAATTATTTCCTTACAGGACAGACTTAACACTCAGCCTTCACCCACAACGGGCATTTCACAGAAGAAATGCTTTATAAAGACTCTCTATAGATTCACAGTACAGTGAGAAGGAAACTTACCTTGACTGTTGTATGCTTTTAACGCAAAATGTAGAAAGCATGGGTAAGAAGCTCAGAAGATACTGCCATGTTAGATTTCAGGTAAGATTTGAAATGGAGGGCCCTTTGGAAAAGGCCACCTGACTCCCACTGTAAGCTGGAGAAACTGCAGCTGAGGATGGGACTGAGCAAATGAGACCATATCCTAGTACCACACAACATGAGGTGAGATATAGCAAACACAATCCACGGTTCCCATCTGGGTGTTGAAAAGTGTAAAAACAATGTTGGAGATGTCCTATTCTTGCCGACATGAATGCTGCAATCAAAGACAGGGCATCCTGCTGTGAGTCTGCAGTTCTTACACGGAGCAGAATGTACCAGGGACCACTTACACAACACGAGACTCCTGCCTGCCCTTGGTACAAGGTTGCAAGAGACCTTTCTGGATAAACAAGGAGGAATCATTTCTCAGTAGTGGACTGTAACTAAAATTTGTAGATACTATCTTGTTACAAGACAATATACATGCAATATTGCTAACTGCTGTTTGCTCAAACTAATACAGTTAAAATAATAGAAGAGCAAACAGCTTGTGATACAAAAGTGACTTGTTTTGGCAATTTAAATAGTTCATCAGTGAAGTGCATTGTGCTGTGGCTTTTCCAAGCAGACTCAAGTGCTAGCAGAAGAATCATCAAGATGCTCTGAAACACATTTTAAAAATCTGAGGGGATTCATGGGATCTCTGAGTAGCACTGTTGGGCTACCCAGCAAAACCTGCAATGTTTCAATCTGACTGTAAGCTTTCCAGTTTTGTTTTTGTTTTTTACCAAAAAATGTGGGTCTGATGACCCACCTTTGTGCCAGAAGACTGAATGCAAACGTAGTCGCCATAAGAAACAGTAAGGCTTTCTTAACAGAAAAATAAATAAATACAAGTTTAAACTTCCTGTGGTCAACTTGGCAAATCTCATATATTTACCCCATCTAAAAGAAAGGTAAGAAATCCAGTACTTCATCATGCAAAGTTGACAACCCAGGTTGCTCTTCAAAGCAGAGCTTTGTGTTTTAGGCATAATCTAGCCACAATGCATAACCTAGTTCACGTAGATTTTAGCCTTTTCAATTTTAACTTTCAAATACAAATATTCAATAGCACTGACTTTACCTAATCTCTTCTCCCAAAGAGGTCAGTCCCTTGAGAGATTTGTCACTAGTCAGTAGCTTTCAGTCCTCTTCTCTCCTGATTAGACACCACAAAACTATTTCTTGGGACTTGTTTGTCATCTGTAATTTTGTCACTGGATCTAGAGCTTTTTGGGATACAGTGAGGTTTTCTTTCTGTTGGTACAGTACCTCCCATAAGGGCTTTCCTGAGATAACTGAAACAGTAAATAAGAAACTTCCATACCATTAAAGAGAGTCATGGGCAGAAGGAAGAAACGATCAAGTGCTAACACCTGCCACACTAACCTTTGGATTATGCTCTCTCTGTAACTACAGTGATCCAATGGAGTCATTAAAATTGACTGATGTAATCGTTTCAACATCAGATGCAGATCTTCAGATCAGAAACTGATCAGCTGCAGAGAGTGCTTGAAAGCAGGTGTGTTACCATCCTTGCCTGTAGGTGGAGTAGATGATGAGACAGATAATACTCTGATTCACAGCGTGGAGAAGTACTTTACTCCAACATTTTCTAACAGGCTTATCTGCAATGCCACCATAACTAAAATGAATTTTAAAAGGTGTTCTTCAGAAAGTCTACAATAAAAGAGAAGGGAGAGGAATTTTACCACGTTTTCTAGAGTGTGCTAGTATCACTTGACAACTTTTTTTCATGTTGATTCAAATACACTTCTTCCCCTGAGAAGTATAAGAATTCATCATTTTTCCCTGTCTTATTTCTGCCACCAAACACACCAGAAAGCATATACCTCTCCATAACTCAAATTCTTTTCTGCCAGCCTTAATTGTATGTCTCTTTTCTAGGTGTAACATAGTAGGAATGGGCTGTCTCAAAGGGATGTTTCCTCTGGTTGTCCTTACATGGCAGGTATATTTAATCACTGAGGGATAAGTCCTATGCATAATCCTACCACCATCAATTTATTTTATGTCCCCCTGCTTCATGACAGCCATTTTGATGGTCTTATCTACAGGGAATATTGCCAGGTACGTCCTTAGACTCTGGAAGAAATTAAAGGAAGTTTGCTCCTCCAAGCATAAGTAATTTCAGCTGTTTCAGGAGAAAGGAAAATGGTAAATTCAAGCTCCTCAGAGGCAAAAAAACAACTCCTGATTTGGCTGATTGTCTTAACATAGGATTTGAGGATATTTTTCCATTTCTGTGGAAGCCAGACAAGATCTCACATAATTCTATTTGCCTTTAACAACTTCCAGTCAGCTGATAAACAGATCTGTTGATAACAAGAGGTTGGTGTGACAGACAGTAACTGCTGGAAAGAGTAGGTGTTCATCCCCATGCTTCAAATTTCACAGAACTCTAATAGACTGTAAATCCTGGAATTTGGATGCACGAGGCTTTTTGATGACTTTGACTGTCCCTGGTGTTTTACAGAAGGTATTTGGACCTCCACATTATTTGAGGTACATCTTCAGGGATTAGGGCTCTGCAACTTTGCATCTCCACCCTTTTAACTCCAAATGTCACACATTGCTAGGAACAGCTTAAAAATACGTAAAATTTAATCAGCAGCACTGGATTCCTTCAACACAGCAGCTTTCTGAAATATCTTCATGACAAGATGCTGTGGTACCCACTGAGGATTGTAAACATCAGCAGGGTTTACAGGAATGTCTTTGCAATACCTAAGTACCATAAAAATACTTGGGGGGGTGGGAGGTGGGGGGAAGAGGAGGGGGAGTGAGAGAGAAGAATGAAAAAAGAAGGAAGACAAGCCAACTGTAATAAGGAAAGATGTTCTTACCCTAATACATTGGAGACTTCTGAAAAGAGTTCACAACTCAGTGGTGTGAAAACATGCCAAGGTCATTGAAGCCAAGGCATGTCTCTGCTAACTGTTGCTTACCCTTCTGACCTTTAAAGTGCCTGCTTACCCAGCTTCTCTAGGACTTGGAAAAGGGTGCAAAATGTATCCCTTACACTAGATGACCAATCCTTTGGGCTAAAATCCCACTGCTTACAGTGCAGCCACAGAGCTGTCTCCTTGCTGTGCTCCCCCATTTAAACAAACCAAACAGGCATCCCATCACAGCTGCATTGTAGACATCAGGGTACCTCACAATAAAGTTATACCTGTATGCAGGAGGTGTTAAGCTTCTTTATACCCATACAGAATAAAGATTATGTAGGGGGAGTGCATGGATGTGTGTGGTGGTGAGAGGGCTACGTAGCTCTGCCATTAGTTACCTTGAATGTCAATCCTTTCAACAGAAATAACAATAAGAAAAAGAAGCATGTGAAGCCAAAGGTTGTTCCATTCTTTGAATATTTTCTCTCAGCATTCCAGAATATCTATAATGGAGATTTATCCTATTTTAAAAGAAGAAACTTCCTAAGACTTCTAATCCTACGTGACCTTTCCAGGCTTATCATTATCCATACAATTTTTCACTCAGTTAAACCACTGCATATCTTAGAAACCTGGCATTCATTGTTGTATATTATTCCTTAACGGTCTCAGCAAATCTAAACCTATGGTTCTAGGAGAAAAATATGTATAATATGGAAAAAAAAAAAAAGAAAAAGAAAAAAAAACATACCAGGAAGAAAAGGCACTGGTAGCTGTGCTTGAGAGATGCTATTCTTGTCTTTCTTCTCCTTGTCCTGTTTAGAAAGATTCAACCTTGAAAGAATCCTGACATTGCCTATTGCTAGCTGCAGCCTCTTCATCTTAAAGTCAGAGAGAATCAAAATAATGTTTGCAAAAACCTGAGAATAAACCTAAAACAATCACCCAGCAAACAGGGTAAAAAGAAATTGTAAGCAAGTATTTGTATCAGTAAACTCGAAAAGCATCATCTGCTGTCTTCACTTAATGTCAATAGTTACTGATGTCCACTCTAATAAATATCATCTCATAACTGGCTTTGCATCCCTCTCCATACATGCCACCCTGCCCCCTCAACACACACAGTGTTGCAATGTCTGGGAAAAAGGAGCTCTGTAAGTAAATTCCAGGCTGGTGTATTGGCAAA
Organism: Aythya fuligula; assembly: GCF_009819795.1. NCBI lineage: Eukaryota > Metazoa > Chordata > Aves > Anseriformes > Anatidae > Aythya > Aythya fuligula. The sequence goes on from NC_045563.1 coordinate 58,141,257, forward strand.
CCTCAACAGATTTCCATAGAGTGCTAGCAATTTACATGGATAGCTCATTTGACCCATTAAAGAAGTTATTCTGGTCAATGAATTAGTTTGTTTACGAGTAAAAGGCAGTAGTAACTGTGAACGAAAGTGCTATTTGAATATTCCTTATTTACAAACTCTGGTTTAGCAAGACTTACACTGCAGATATATTTGATTAGAACTGATTCTGTGGCACAACTTAGATACTCATTAAATAACCTGTACTCAAATAAATTTACTAATAAATGGTAATAGTGAATACTACCTCTGTTCATCCACCTCTTTCAAAAAAAAAATCAAAACACAAGAAACACATAAATATACATACATTGTTGATATGCCTAAAGGCCAAGTGAATATACTTAATTTTAGTTGAAATAAGACAGTTGAACGCTGCTGAAATCTCACTGAAGTAGCTAGCAAAAGGCCTGAGGAACAGAACACAATAAACGTTCAAAAACATCTCACAATGTAATAATCAATGTGTAATATGAGCTAGGGGTTAGTTAAATAAAATGTGAAAGCTGTATTAATGAACCCTTTCGCTGTCCAACACAGCATTTCATTTTCTTTCATAGGCTGCATAATGCAGGGCCTGGGAATAAATTATAGATGAAACCCCCATCATATGTTTATAAATACACTAACATTAGCATTTTACTTCCTCATAAATCTGCACCAAACATTCAGGCGCAAGATAGAAAGCCCTGTAAAACAATGATATATTCTCTGCTTGCAAGACTTGCCTAGTGGCCCATTCATTTCTACCGCTGTTCTTCAAACATTACTTTCTTCGCTCATGCCCCCTCATTTAAAATCCATTTTAATTTAAAGATGTTCGATGCAGTCCTAGTGGTACATTTACTCATCCTGGTTATACATCATGGAGCAGGGAAAAGAAAATTGTTTAATCTAGAGATACGGTTCACTGTGGTCACCACTGAACAGTGGAGTAATTACCAGATCAGCTCCGCTAAAAATGCACTCAGGGTGTTCTGTGACCTATCATCTTCTAATCTGCATAGTGAAGTATAGCTTCATAACTATAAATTGCTGACTTAATTAAAACCAGGACCTTTCTGTCATTTAATTACAGGGAGAAAGGTTATTGCTTAAATGCAATTTTCCAAATGTGATTTCTTAACAGTTATTAACTGCTTCACCATCATTTATTGTTTCAGATTTTTCAATTTGAAAATAGTCCCTGTGACAGAAGTAATGACTTCATGAAAAACTCAATCTAGATGGAGCTGAGCAGACCCATTTGTTTCTCGTAAGTGGAGCAGACAGAAAACTTGAAAATGTCACAGGAGGATCCTGTGATTGCTCCACTTTACAGGAGTAATTAAAAACCAAGAGGTTGTATTAAAGGTGAAGAGAAGAGGTTTATGACAATTTCGAGGTTTTTCCCCCTTACCAAAATATTGTGCTTGCATTTTCAGCTCTATTCAAAGAGGTACAGATTAATAATTGTTGATTTACCCCAGTCCAATACACAATATCAGTACCCATACACTAAAAAGAGCCAGTTAGAAGCTTCCAGGTTTTCTGTTAATCTGCCAATAACCGCCTTCCTTTGAAGAAAAATAAGTTCCATATATTTTCCCTCTGCATGTAAAGCTTTTCACTTCCAATAACTGTTGTTTCTGTGAAGTGCAGAAATGTATTTTAACTAAAATTTGAATAGCAGCTCATGGTCTAAAACAGACCTTCTCATCCTGGAATGGACTTGATTCCACCAAATCACTTTTGCACAAATCTGAGTCCAGTAAGAGAATAACCAGCATCAAGAACTCCCCTGCAGAGTACTGCATGAAATACTATTTGAAGGACAAACCCGGCCATTATAATTTGGGAGAAGTCTGAAAGGACTCTTGCAGGGCACTGCAAATCCAATGCAAGGCCAAAAGAAAAAAAAAAAAAAAAAGAGGGGTGGGGAAGAAAGCATATGCTTACTGTTGCCAGGACAACAATTTCTTGCTCCCAATAAAAACATTTTCAATCTGATTTTTCCTTGCATCCCATTCTGTGCGATTAACAGTTCTTCCAAAGTGTGTGTGAATGTTACAAGCAAGAGGTTTTGCAGACCACAGGAAGCTTTGTTGTCCAAGAACTACACATGGCGATAAAAAGTTTTCTACCAGGCAGTCATATTTCTTTGGCCTTGTAGTGAGGCTCCTGCATTTACACAAAGCTTCACTTACATCACTGATTGGGGCTTTAATGCATCTGAGTAGTAGTAATGCATCTGGCTGCACCAATAAGCCATGTGGCAATGTCTCCTCTCCCTGAAGTAACAGCTGAGTATTGCCCATTCAGAATTTGTTCTGGATTTACTATTAACATAACACCCAAAATATTTTCAACCCATGTGTTACATCTGTTCCAAATTGTGTTACTAAACGGAACACATTTTTTTTACTTTTATATAGATATACGTTATTGTGAGGAAAATCATGTTTTCAGTTAGTCACCCAACATATGTGGTGTTGATTTTGTTCCTTGACTGGTAGGCTCGCATAACTTAGCAATGGAACCAAAACTGTAAACAGACAACATATGTGCATGTACAATGTGCAGTTTGCTTTCAGCTAATGATCAAGCACTCTGGGTTTCAGTTTGCCCTTGGCAAATATCTGTACAAGCATAGCTTGAATCCTTACATATTTACACTCAGTGCTGGCAGGGGAGTGGCACTGTGGCACAGGAAATAGCACAAGGGAACATGAATTATCTATTTTAGGACTCTCTGGGGATGGCCTCTGCTGGAATAAAAACTACAGAGAAGGAAAAGGCAAGAAAGACAGACAAATGGAAGAGCTTGGAGGAAAATGGGAAAGACAAAATGCAGCCACTGTAGATGACGAATTTGGAAAGGGAGGGTGGGCATCAGCCACCTTCCCTGGAACAAAAATGCAGCAGCTCTGAGCCAGCAGCAGTAGGCATAGACTGTCCTGACAAGGACTCAAAATCTAAAATACCCTGTAAGGCCAAAGCAACAATTTAGTGATATAGACTGTGGTTACCTGTTTATTTAGAAACCGGTGCTATTGCCAGGTTCCTGGAATTATAACACAGGTGTAAAAAATTAAATGATTTTTGTGACCTTTTCACTACCCTGAAGAAAGCCTCCTTTCTTGCTTAGAGTCAGAGTGCAGGATTACCTCTTGCAAGAAAAAAAAAAAAAAGCACCTCTCATCCCCATATAAAATGAAGCTAGAAATTACACTAGTAATGTGCACTAATCCTGTGCACTGAAGGACTTTTCTAACAATTTTCCAGTCTCAGTTCTCCACTCTGAATGCTTTTGTTTCCTTCTCCAAAGCCTATAGCTGCTCTGCAGATCGAGGAAGGAAAGCCAGTGCCTGATGTGCAGACTTCCTCCTGAATCATGACCAGTGGAAGTTGCAGAAGAGCCTCTTGCTACAACAACTATGCCAGGTGTGTTTTCATAAAAGCCCTTATATTTGCATAGCACCCACAGGGAACAGTCATTCTCTAAAAGAGCCTAAAGTGCACTTGTACACTATCGACTTGTAGTCCATAGTGTTTGCCTCCAACCCTTCTCAAATACTTCTCTAGTCTGGATGCCATTGTAGCTGGGACTAATCTGACAGTCAGAGACCAATTTCCTAATAGCAGAGGACAGGTCCCCTCTACAGACGAGAGAATCTTCCAGACTTTTATCACTCTTCCCCCAGTTTAACTGAAACTCATAAAGAAGTGAATTTAATAAATTCCAGGTAGCACTTTCCACTTTGCATTGCAGCCAGTGAGATTCACAAAGCAACAGGACAGCTACCACAGTTCAAGGTCTAGAGAAAGTCCACTGAGAACAGGAACAGTTATTTTACAAATATTCGAGGACTAAATTCAAGTGAACCTTCTGACATCAAAGCCACTGCTCAACACCTAACACGTTCTCACAGGTTTCAGTGAAGTAAATACTATTTTAGTGAATTCCAAAATACCAACGGATGCCTACAGGTCAGTTAAATTCATCCTTTACCCTTGGATATGCTGGGACCAGTTACCTGCTCTCAAGCACATTTCTTGTGCTCGCCCATTCAGAAATATGCAATGCTGTTTCACAAACAGAATTGGCTTGCTCATGTGAAACAAGACCTGCTTTCCGTGGGGTCTGCCCAAGTATGTGCTTACAAATCTGCATGGCGCACTGTCTTACGAGCTTTACATGTTTCCCTACAAATTACAAAAACACACGCTCTCGGAGAAGCAACACATGGATTGCAAACTACACAATTATACCGGGACATAATGGCCATGCAGGTTAATAGCCTGAAAATATAGAATGTGCCTTTTTTGTAATTCCCTATAGTTTGTTCCTTTGATTAATTGAGCCCATTCAATTTCCATTTAAGAAGTCTGTAGCTCTAGCTATTTTTGTCTGTGAGACTCAGCTCAGAGATTTCAGAAGCTTAACATTCTAGCTGCATGTCACTGCCACCATTGTCTCTTGTCACAATTCTAATTCTATGTTCTGATAATAAAATTTCATTAGTGTCTGCACATCCTTTGCCTTACCTTTGAAGTACTGTCTTGTGCTGAAACGATTAGCAGTACTTTACGTCATATCACTTGACTGTTTGACAGCCATTGTGAGTGAGCTAAACGGAGAGAAATTAAAATTTCTGACAATTTCCATTACATCTAAATTGCTGAGAAATTAAGGGATATTTACTTTTACAAATATTAAAGGTTGTTTAAAATGTAAACTGACTTCATTTTATTAGTAGATTTCACAATGTGCTAATTCAAAATGACTACATGGCCTTATGTGAATAAATTACCAACTCATTTTCCAAAAGCGAAGGACATTTCCTCCAGGCTGCTTTTTGACTGTTTGTGTCAGTAGATAAAGAAAACAAAAAAACTTATGAATATTTCAGAACAGAAGATATTCCTTGGTGTCTGTATTCCTTGTTTCATTTCAACAGAATAATGAGGTTTATTCCTGTATGATATGTTATTTTAACAACTTGGAAAAAAAGCATGCCATGAAGCACTGACTTACTGTATGATGATAACTTGTCTTGGAAGAGGTCCTCCTTGATTTATATGCCTTGACCCTTGCTAGTCCAGACAATCATAGCCTACATGTTAAGTCATACAATGATTGAGACTCATAGCAAAGCTAGTTTAGGTTTTTCTATTCCCTTTCACCTCTGTGCTCTGTTTTCAGAAGTAAGGAGGACTTTTGCAAAGTAGTAGCTTTGTTTTCTCAAATTAATGTGGCCTTTCCCCCTGAAATCTCCAGCTAGCTTTCCAGTCCAACAAAGTTGGACTGCCTATGCTGTGACTTCAGGTCACAAGATTGTAGGTTTGTATGTTTGGTTTCATAGTTTCTTTCATGATTTGGTGCTTCCTCAATACAAAGTGGCCCTTATCATTGCAGCCTGAAAAGACTTCAAACACTTGAGCAAAAGAGATCATCAGAAGCTTCGCACACCTGCATGGTGTGCTTAGTACACCCATTTCAGATACAAATATATTGCTGATCTCTGGTTTGTTTTTTAACCACCCAGAGATGCAACTCTGCTCTTCAGCTGATTTAAAAACTGAACGAGGACAGCTGCATACAGTTTTTTAGGTTACAGGTTGGGAATGAGTGTTGTTAACAGGCAGGACTTTGTGCATCTCAGCTGAAGTATTACAGGGAGACCAAGCTCCTCTGTACATTTTGGATTGCAGCCAAGAAAATCTGGTCATGTCTCCTCTACTCTAAAACCTTTCCTTTCATTCCCCCAAACCCTCTTCCACGCTAGCTTTCCTTCCAGACTCCTGAATCTCCAGTCCATCACTTATTAGGTTTTCTATCTTGAATTCTTACCGAGGTTTTCTTAGTGTCTAATCAAAGCTTTCTTCACAAACCTTTTTTAAAGGTTTCTGCACAAGGCCCAAAGACAAACACGGCTCCTAAATGTCCTAATTCTTTGCCTTGTAGGTACCTCTTTTATAGACTCCATTGTAGGCAGCATTCACATGATCATTCTAGGATGAAACCCCGAATGGCTGTTCATAGTGCGCTGGCATGTTGAATGCAGCTTATTCCATGAAGTCTGGCACCCATAAAATGGGTATAATAGTTACCTACCACATAGGACGTTGTAAGGCTTAATTTATTACAGCTGTAAAGCGTTTGACACCCTTAGAAGAAGGGTGTTACGAAAACATAAAGCACTATTGCCATAAAACATTTGTCTGGCTGAAAGCTCTCTTATAACAGTGGTCTGCTTGAAAAACAAAGAGGGATGTAGGGAATCAGAGTGTCTTACCAGGCATTTTCCATTAAGAAAAAAAAAAGTACTGCTTTAATTTATTTGGTGTCAGCATACATATTCTTAGGCTCTAGGTGATGAAGAAGGAGGAAAAGTAGAGAGCACGTCTATTGCATAAAGCATCTGTGAATAAAAGATTACCAGGACATGGAAAAGCATACAAGCCATGTCTCATTGTCAGCTAAGCACATTTACCAGGAGAAACAGATATGCAAATATAGAACTTTAAAACTTTAAGTCCTTCAGATTAAGGCTAATCATTATGAATAATGCAAACTGTGTGAGAAATACTGAGAGAAGATGTGGAAAAGGAGAAAGATTACAATACTCCTGATGACTTGCTTGTGGGGAAGTGTTTTGTTTTGTCCAGATTTTTGAGAAGCAAGAATCACAGCAGGAAATGCAACCATGTTCATGGCTGCCACCAAAGCTCAGTGTATCTGAAATTCTTTTTTGCATGCGTTGCTGAATCAGGACTCTAGCACACGATATATGCTTTGATCCTGACAGTGGTTCAAGTCTTTTCCTTAAAGTCAAAAACCTATTTTTTTTTGTTTTTGCTTTGATGCACCATCAAGCTCATGCACATTCTTTGTCAAAATATATCAATATAATAGGATTATAATAAATAGTTCTTTTAACAGTTCATTTAGGATTCCAAAATGATGAGGTTTGCAAAATGCAAAGAAAAATCACATAGATTTTTTTAAGCAAACAAACTGTAACAACCCCTGAATTAATACTACCACTGAAAGAAAATTAAATCTAAGATAAGTTTATGTGATCTAAAAGCTTTGGGGCAGCACACTGCAATATGCTAAAGACAGACTTATAACCACAAGCTACATTTAGGACTCAAATCATATACAATTGCCACATTTCAAATGTTCTTCTACTCCTTAAAATAGATATGTACTTACCAGATGCTGACAAATGGCCAGTCTGCAAAGGGGTAAAGAAAGGTTTTTTCTTGTTCGTATTTGATTTTCTTTTGCATTCTATGTCATGTCCAGCTTCTACTCACATGCTACTGAGTCAAAAATAGAGCTATTCCATTTGAAATGTTGATATATGGTATTTTTGATCTGCCCAGAAGACAATACAGCATCTGACAGCACACATTTCTTGTAAGATTTTCACTGAGTTCACGAGAAATCCCCATATAGGTGCTCATAACTTGGGCTCTACATTTAGATTCCAGGAATCAGGGGTTATAAGTCTCAAAAGGACCTTTGAGACCCTGGGCTACCCTCCAGCAAAACAAACACCAAAATACTCCTCCAGCAAATTGTGAAGATTCAGAGGAGCATCTCAACTTCCAGGAATATACTTAGATCAAACTTCCAAACCTCTTCCAACAATATAAAAAGAGAAATAAAACTGGCAGGTGCATCTTTTGCAATGTCCTGTACCATAGAAATCATCAGTCACTTAATTGAAGTGATTGGAAGTCAAGAAGATAATCTAAATATATATGGCTGTTCTCTGAAGTCTGCTACATTGTAGCTGGACTCCCAAAAAGTTTGATATGAAGCCTGTAATAATATCTAAAACCAAATAGCACAAAAGGAGCTTTACTTTAAATGTGTAACTGCAAGGATAGCTCAGGTGACATTAGGTCACACTGCCTTGACCAGCTAGCTGCACAGTGACTTGTCCGTGTTTGTGTTTTCCCTTACAGAGATAAGGTGTTGCCTACCCCTTGTCACCAGTTTTACAGCGTCATTTCTGCGTTTGCATCATGTAGACTGAGGCAGGAGTCTAACAAAATCCCACTCTAATTGACTTTAGTCTTGGAAATTTCTGTCTTAACAGAATGGTCTTGCTGATTGCATAGCAGTAAGTGGAAGATTGTCACTTGTTTTTAAAGTGCTTGCTTTTTACAGTGAAGAGCATGAAGTGCACCAGCAATGTTAACCTTCCGGAAACACACAATATTTAAATTACACTGCTCAGAGCACAGTAATTGAGCCAAACAGACGTAAGTTCATATCCACTGAGCTTTCAACGTGGCAAATGCTGCCATCAATCCTTCTGAAGTGCCCTAAGGATGGTTCGTATGCCCAGAATGTTGTGTATTTTTTTGCCAGCTCTAGTGAATTTAATAAACTGATCACTCCCTTACAAACTTTACCTCACCCAAGTACTCTGGGCATGTTCGGAGTGCTGTCTAACTCAGATCTTTCTTATATGCTCAGTAATCTCCTGAGTAAAGAATAAAGCACCCCTGTATAATTTCTTTGCCCTGTTCTTGAGTGAGTAGCGCACTGACAGGAGCCTGTGCAAAGACAAGATCACACATCTGTTAAACTGCTATAAAAATCATATCTTTAAATAGTTCATGAAGATTTGTCACTTTTTCACAAGTATTTTAAAAAACGATTAATTGATCATTCTGGAGTCTCCTATTTCTTTATGACCTGTACCTAAGTCATAAACAAAACTTTCCATGGACTCTTAGGATGCTTATAGCCTTCTGAGGTCCAGATTCCTGTTCATCAGTCTTTACTTCATTATTTGGGAACAGAGACCCATTATTAGCAGACAAAGACCCATTATTTACAAACAGAGACCCACTGCTAAAGACGATTCATTTGCTAACAGAATTCTTCAAGCAAAATATACATTCATTCTTGTTTTAACTTCCCAAACATCTGAGTCTACTTTGCAGTCAGATATGAATATTACAGACACCAGAACACTTAGTTGCCACACAGATGTCATCACCAGATGTCTCAGCCTGGGTGCTGCTGGATTCCAAGATAAATGAGTACTAATATTCCTAGAAAGGGAAGGACTGTCACATCTGTACAGTAAAGCAAGGGCACATCCTTACTTGTTACATGCCACTGCAATGACTGACATCAGAGGTACCTACAAGGATGTTTTACTCTAAAGAAAACAAACAAGGCAAACTCCAGCTCTTTCAAACCTTGCAGAGAAACCTAATATATATCTAAAATATCTATGGTGATATTTCAAAAGGAATCAAGAAATGCAGCAGCTACATTGTCATCTCCTTTACTTTGTACATCATGCATTGTGTTTCTGGAATCACTGCAATTTTTGACAGTCATGACATTTTAAGTTCTTGCAGGGCAAGGTGTAACCTCTATGGAGAGCAAGCACATGGTATATGAACCACTGTCATGCCTCCCTCATCTTCAAAGCAAGACATATTGACCCCTTCTGAGAATGTCAAAAGTGCTGTGCTCTCCCTGCTAGGTTACACAGGCACAAAACAGATGAGGCAGAGACACAAACAAACACATTTGCTCATCTAAGAAATCCAAACAGCCTCCTAAAAATTAAGGTCTGAGCTATCTTTTGAGGGAAAACATATTAAAATTTAGTAACAAATTAACTATCCTGAGCCTCCACACTACCCCAAACTAAATAACATCTTTTCACTCCACTCCTATCTGTATGTATCATATCCTATAAGCAGGTATGACAACACATACATTCATGCACCCTGAACTTCATATTTCTAAAAGATGAGCCTAAGGAACCCTCACAAATAAAGCGTTTGGAATCTCATTCTAGACACAATTTTTGCCGTTTTGAGTTCCTCTCTAATCCCAAATTCAACGTGAAATGTCACACTATAGGCTAGCACGTTTTTCTAAAATAAGGTACTTTAGAAGGTGATGACTACTGTAACCACTTTTTTTTTTTTTTTTTCTTTTTTCCTAGGGGAAGAAAGACTGATGGGCTAGATCCTGACTCAGCAACAATATATTAACCAAAATAGGACTATGTGTGAAAACAGGAGTGAGCTGAAGTATCTTGCAGAATTTGTCCCAAGAAGATATAAATCATATAAAGAAAAAAAAGCCTTTAGACTTGAAAGCCTTTTTCTTCTCTGAAAGCATCCTGATTTCATATGAATTCTCCTGTGTAAAGAAGTCTTATTCTTGATTGTTGTACTCATCCCATACTTATAAAAGCCATGGTTCAATTTAAGAAAAAGTCTCTTAATCCATCATTTAACAGCCTATCCTTTTTACAAGTATTGGTCAATAAACGTCTCATACCAATTTTCTTTCCTATTTTAGGCTGTTAATGGTGTTCTCAATTCTAAAGGGAAAAAAAAACAAACAGACAACTATATAAAGTCACTCAGATTACTTTAAAAACATCTCAGAACCCTAATTACACCTTCACCTTTGTACCTTTTCCTCATTCAGATTCGCAGAGAGCTCTTGAAATCAAATGCTATCAAAAGCAAGAGATCCTGATTATTATTATCAAGCACTTCCACTGTGTGTAAATTTACACAGTGCTTTACAAGCAGAGATAAGATATGCTTCCTACCCCGAAGAGCTTAGAATCAACATAAGGTACGACAAACACAAGGACCACAAGGAATGTGGTTTAAGGGGGAGAATGCAAGGATAGCAGTGTGGTAAAGGATCAGGTAATCTAAAGTAACCCGCATCATCAGGCTGCGTTACAGGACAAAGCCGCTTCTTCCCTATCCAACAGCAGGTGGGGCTACTGCAGTACCAACCTCTGCTAGGGGACGGATGCGATCTGCATCGGCGCTTCGGCCTCACAGGGGCCTCAGAATATATACTGCAGATCAAAACTAGCTATTTATAACACAAGGGTCAGCTTCACATGCAGTTTGTTCACATTAGCTTATCCAAGTTAACAGCGTGTAGAAATGGTGTTCAAAAGTCACCCTTCTCGGATCTGGATGCAAGAAAAAGTCTTGAAGAAAAACTGTTGGCCAAAGGCTGAAATTATTTTTGAGTCCAAATGTCCAATTCTGTGGGATTGAACGGGAAGCTGAGCACTCTTTCAGGAGAGGGAATGGGCACAGAAAGGTGGTATTGGGTTTAGCATCCCCAAAAATGCCTGCAAGGATGATAGGTACAAGTCCCAGACTCCACCAAGCAGACACAGTTCAGTGAGAGGTACTGGGGCTGCAGAGCCACCTGTGTTGTCCCAGGTGCTCAGCTCAGCTCTGTGGACCTTCATTAGTCTGACAGCTTACATAAGCCTTGCCACAGGGTAAAACAGAAGAGCCCCAGGGATCAGCCTGTGACAGGCAACATCCATATATCATCGGTTTGGGGGTTGAGGCCCAGTTTTCATGCTCTATTTCTACTATTTCTGAGTCAGCGGCACGTTGTTCTGCAGCATGACAAAGTCTCAGACAGTGCTTGCTTCTCCAGTCGGGCACGATGGGAGGCTATTAACAGAACTGGTCATCATTTTTGTGGCCAGAGCTCATACTTCCAGCACTAGAGTGGAAACATCACTTTATCCCCATTCCTCCACTGCTATGCCAGCCATAAAGTTGCCCTGTGCAGGAGGCAGTGTGTTCTTTGTTTTCCTCACTTCCCATCTCTAGTTTCTTGGCATTGCCTCCACGTGTGCTGGGCACATGTCTGGATGAATATTTACACCGCTGCCACTATTTTCCATTACCTAAGACAGGTACATCCCATCCACGGCAGCTGGGAACTCAGGACAAGCTGCAAAACCCACCCAAGAAGAGGAACAAGCCCTGTGGCAGGTAGCTCGCTCATTGCTGAGTAACAATGGACTCACTGCACAATAGCAAACAGCTATCTCAGACTATCCCTGCAAGCAGCAGCTGCTGCAGTGTCAACGTACCTGGAGGTATGTACACAAGGTCTCTAGAGACTTTGTAACTTGGTTGCTAGCCAGTGCTGCTGCATCCTCACTGCTGCGATTACTTCTGCCAGTTAAATTAAGACAGGCCAAGATGCTACAACCACACCTTCATTGTGCTGAGCAGACCTATGGAGATAAAGACGGTCTCCAATCAAAGGAGAGTCCCTGATCACAGTGAGGGACAAATGCATAAGAGACAGGCCAAACTGTAATTTTTCTAGTGAACATAATAATTCCACTCTTTGAAGAGCAGCATGCAGAACCAAAAGATGCTAAACCGAGCACGGGGCTGCCCATGACTCAGACACCACTGAGGGAGTTTCTAACAAATGCACAGCATGCGGCCCAGGTTCCTTGCCAGCCAGCCAGAGCAGGACAGCAAGGGGGTATGGGGAACAGGAGCAATAAGGGGGTTTGGTGGCAAGGTAAGGACTTTCGTGACTGTTTTTCTATTGAGTGATACTACTATTTTATTTTATTTTTTGGGTGGTCCTTTGGGAACCAAGGAGTTGGTCTCAACGATCCTTGTGGGTCCCTTCCAACTCAGATATTCTATGACTCTAGGATACCTTCCCACCACCCCTAGGATGCCCCTTTGTGTAGGGCCACCACAGTGTCTAGGCTGTGAGACACAGCATGGTTTCCCACTCTTGTAGAAAGAAATGAGCAGGTGGAAACACAAGGGACAGCCAAATGAGGAAACAAGCAGTTGGAGTCACCTCCAGAGGCAAAACACACACAAAAAAAAGCCCTGTTCTTTACCCAGCAATTTTTGCACTCCCTGTAAAATGCCTTGCTCCAGCAGAGGTACCCCACTGGGAAAAGAGGAACACGTTGTTGTGTGAGGCAGAGCCTCAGATCTGCATACACCCTCCTCTGGCTGGAGGAGGCATTGCTTACCTCTACTCTAAGCCCACACCACAGGCATACTTACATGGCTGGCATCACAACCTAAAACAACTGGCTAGCTCTGCTTAGCCCTGAGGTCTGAGGTAAGGCTCGCAGCATCTGAAGCGAGGTGCCCTTATGGGTCATATGTTCCAAGGAGTCTCCCTGGAAGATGAACTTCCCAGTGCTGCAGTACAGCAAAGGTGCCCCCTTCCAGCACACGCCTGTTTTCCCACTGACCTCGATTACAGCAGCGCTGAAAAGAAGACTTTGAAATCAAAGGGCCCGATTCCGCCCCAAATCCACTTTTATACCAGACCAATTTCTTCAGCAGGCTTAGTCAAAGCAGTGACTGTGTGGAAATTACTCTGATGTCGAGTGCTAAAATGCAATAATGTACCACTCCAGAACACACATAGAAATGACTGCTTTGCTGGTTGTTTTGTACTAAAAGCAGTAACCTAATCATCGGAGTGCAGCTGAACGGGCTGTTTGCACCCTCAGCACAGTCCAGCAGCTCTTACATGTTGTGGGTTGAAATCTGCAATTCACATTTCTCACAGGAAGCCAAGACCCAGTGGCACAGAGGAACTCCCTCACTTGTGTCAGATGACTGCCTGCAGAGAAGCCCAATTATACCTCCCAGAATAACGTCCTGTGCTTAGTTGCTGCAGCAGTCAAGGCTGCAATAGCCAAAAACCAGAACTCGTGGGCTGCTCTCTCCATCCAGCTTGGATATTACTCTTTAGCTGTGCTGGACTGCAAGGACCCTTATCCACAAACAAATATGTAGCATTCCTGCCTCAGGACACTCCTAACTCCTTTGGGCATTGCTCCAGCACGGGAATCCCAGAAGAAGCCTTTTTGCAAAGGGCCTTTCTTCCTTCTCATCATGTGTACCTTGAAGCAGTAGAGAAAAATGTCACAGTCAAAACCTGGTCTTTTGTGAAGAAGTCTGGATTTGCCAACGTAGCAGCTCTCTTCCCCCGGGCACTCTGTCCAGTTCCTCTACCTGCCATTTAGCTGCTGGGGAAATCGCTGCTGTGAAGGGTGAGCTGTGGTTTGAGAATTGGCATAGCCAGCATCTGGACATTTCCTCGCTGTGGTTGCCCTCACAGGGAAAAGTTGACTTTGGCTAGGGCACTGTGTGTTCTGGCTAACCCAGCTGGCAGAGAGATCCCCAGGGACTCCTGTCAGTGCAAACCAGAGCAGCCTGAGGCCACGCTCCAATACTCAAGGGGAAGGCTGGGGCAGAGACACCAAGTCCAGCACAGAGCCCAAGCTTCATTGCCCCCGTAAAAGCCCGAGCCAGCTCACAGTAAGGTTGGTGCCAAGCCTCCTGTACGAAAGGGAATCCAGCTTGTTCAGAACAGCATCTTCTGTACCACTGCCAAACCCCACAGAATCTCAGGTCCGGTGTTATTCACTCTGCTGGTGGCCGTACACATTTATGGGGTTTGTTGTTGAGGCTCTGCCATTTACAGCTTTGTTCATTCAAGAAAGTCAAGTTGGCTTAAGCTTATCGTGTTAATAGATCTAAATATGGACATAAAGAACTTGAGCATACATAAGCACAATGAATATGAGTTTCTCATTCATTCCAGCATAGTACCTGGTAAATTGCCAGTGCAGTCCTTTCAGCTTACTAACATCTTTAGACTTTGCCTCACAAAGATTACGTTCCCCACTCAGCAATTCAACCTCCTTCTAATACTTTTAAAACAGAGGAAAGGCCAAGACCCCTAGAGAAGATGCCAAAGATCGAATGGATGGTCCTGAAAGCAGATGAACTGCAACAGCTAGTAGAGCAAACATCCCATGCCAACTGCAGTGCTCTAAAGCAAAGGAAGTACAGTTTCAGTTCTGGCACCCATATAAGCTGAACACTTATGCACAGAATGCAGATCACTGCAAGGCAACAGTGAGTATCTGCTTGGAAGAGATCTTTGCTGCTTGGAGCTTTTTCAGGCTTTCTTGATGCTATAGCTCTTACAATTCCTTCACCCTTCTGGTCATTTTGGAAAAATAAATGTGCTGAGGCTCCGGCTCTCACACTTACTGAACCCCAGAAAGCTGCAGTTGCTAAAGGCTGGAATATCCTAGCTGATGCTTCTTTTTTTTTTTTTTTTTTTTTTTTTTTAAAGGAAATAAAGAGAGGACTTTAATTCCCCTCTGAACCACACTAAGCACACATCAGGAACCAAGAGCATTTGCAAGGCTGAAATCTCAGTATCGAGCATTATTTAAATTTGTAGGGCTATTTAATGTTCATCACACACTTGATCCTAACAGTGCAAGTGATTTCTATCAGAGCATTTTTTTCCCATTTTAACAAGGAAAACTGCCCCTCCAAATATAAGCAGTGCTTGTTATTTTGAGGCAGTGAGGCAAAGCATACAGCACATAGACCACATTTGGCTTGCTTAGCAGATGTCTACAGATCACTTGATGTTAATTTCAACATAAAAGCTATTATATTTCTGGCCTTGCCCTATTAGTTGTTAAATAATTATTTATGCTTGGCAGATAAATTCTAGGAACCTTGAATAAAGCCCATCAACAATACTAAACTAACCATATTTGACACAACGGTTTTCACTCACGGAAGACCCTATATGTAATGTTTGTTGCGTATATGATTCCATTTCACAGCCTAAAAGGTAATCCCATATTTATATTTAAACGTAAGCTGCATATACTCTGCATTCCAACGTTACTTCACAGGCAAGGAATTAGCTTGTCTGGTTCACTGACATTTACAACTGTGTGCTATAGCTAGTTTCAGTTCGTAACCCAGTTTATCTAAATAATCTCCTAGTGACTACACAACTCTGGGAGTAGTTAATATGCTTTTCTATTGATGCTTTGGCACTATCTACCCAGTTTGCTATACCTGTGATCAGTTACAAACTGGCATGCTGAGCCCTTGATGGCTACAAAACAAAACAAAAATTGGAAACGTTGACTTCCCCGAATTAATACATTTAAGGAACTAAACTTTCTTATATGAATACTGTTTATATACACTCAAAACTGCAATTGTTGTGATTTCTGTTTGAATTGTAAATTCTAAATTGCCAATCCACAAAAAAACTCGGAAAAGGTACTGAATGTGTGGCCCTGTAAAAGACTTTCAACCAAGTCTTTGCAATTTTTTGCAAAAAATTTGCAAAGACAATTTTAAAAATTGTCTCAGCAATTTTTATTGCTGTCTAAAGCAATTTGATGTGTTGTCCTCTGTGAGCATCTTTTAGTATAATTACACTTTGTATCCTTAGTAGACAAACCAGAATGTAAAGATTTGGAAAAATAAAGACTTTGAATATTCTACTTTGAATATTCTACTGTTCTCTATTCTATTTCTGTTTCGTCTGTCTGGTTAAAAGAGCACAACTTCTCCATTATCACATTAATGTACATTATGTCTGCATTTAAGGCTGCATGCAGTTTACAAGTTGTGTGATAAACCTAAATAAAAATTAGCGATCCAGAAAGAGTAAAAGGGATTCATATTGCTTACAGCATACTGCATTTCCTGTCCTAAAAGACGCAGAATTACTTTGCACTGTTGAGAATTAAAACAAGGTCACTGAAGTTACTAAAACACCTTCAGCTGATTTAAGAGGACATTGGACAGACTCTTTTGCAGTTGGTGTGCCTCTACTCCAAGGTAGCTTAATTGTGCTGTACTTAAAATAAATAAATAAATAAATAAAATCTAAGCCTGAAGGCAGCTTCCTGCTCTAGTTTCCAAGCCAGCCCTATTCTTCTTCTCCTAGAAAGTCAGGCTGTCTACTCAGGGCTGAGTGTTCATGTTTCTTCCCTCTTACACCCCGAACCACAGAGATGGAGCCTGCAGCACCTCTGCCATAGCTCCTTGCAACATTTGGTACAGCTGTTTGCTTGAGAACTTCAAGCCATTTTATCAGCCCTTAGTATCTGTCAACATGAGAACATTAATTTAGGCAGGGAAATCATGGCTATGTCTGAAGTTTAAGAGGTGGGAAACACCAACTGCTTGGAGGGACCAGGAGGCAGCCACGGGAACACTGCCACAGCTGCTTGTGGTTGTACCAGCATTTCAGAAACCTCTAGAGCAGTGATGGAGGAATCACAGATGTTTCAGGAGGTGAACTCTTATCAGGGCTTTTGGTGCCATCTCTCCCCTGGCATAACAGACACAAAATGTTCAGTCTTAACCCGAAGTTTGCCATTTAGTGATACCCTAAGAAACAGCTAGGAAAGCTGAGTTCCCCTGTTCCCCTGGATACCTGCACTCCAGGCTGCACTCCAGCTAGAGCCTGTATGCATCTCTCAGTCCTGTGATGAGCACCGTCCGTCTACACTTGACCTTTGCACATGGAGATTTTGACCCTGAGCTAAAAATGGTCAACAGATGAGAGCTCTGGATTTTGTTTCACAACTGCAGGTTGTGACCAAAAGTAGCCTTTATTGTAGGGTTGGTTTTACAATTACTATTAATGACAAGCCAATTTCTCTCCCTTGATGCCTGCTGCATACGATAATGCAGTGTTTCCTTCAACATCTTGTCATAAACTAGCAAAGGTGAGCAACTGGTGAGGCGGAAAAAGTGAGGAGAAGAGACAGTAAATAAAATCACGCACGTGGAATATTATTTATTAAACATACATACTTATTTGACATGTGATTTTGATGTTATTATTTCCTTTGCCTTCTGATAAAAGATACCCAGTTGCTAAATACAAACTGTACAGCTGGCCAACGTAGTGCTTTTCAATATGCCAGCAGGTTCCCTTAGTTATACTAACCAGAAACAAAAACAAATGGGGAGACTACATAGCGCAGGGAGGAAGGCAAAACCATTGCTAGCTAGAGTGGGGACCCAGAATTATCAAACCCAATGTTAACCCCACATGTGACATTAGGCAAATCTCCCATGCCCACCTTTTTCCCCTGTGTTTGAATAATGCTGCAGCTCTGACGGAAGCTTTGCAATCTCAACAAATTCCGTGATAAACTTTAAGATCTTAACTGAGTTATCTGTGCTGCTATGAATTTCTTGAACAACTGACACCACTTATCAGGCATTCCTAGGTTACTTTCTAACTTTTTGTTTTTAATTCAGTGTTAATGATACCTCACTCCGTGAATAAAAACAGTAAATCAAAACTACAGACTTGCATTAATAACAAGACAGCATAGGAACAACAAACTATGCCGGTCCTGATTCCCACTGAATTTAGGAAGAGGTCAGTTCCTGACTGAAAGAGTCATCCTAGCCATGAAAAGCAGAGGACTGGATAATTATAGTCAAGTGTTTTGTCTGGCTGTGGTACTGGCCAAAGAAACTAGCCTACACACAGGGTTTCAGGATGTTTGGCATAAATGATATTAGTAATTTTATTCTGAAGAGAGAGAGCATTAAACTAGGCAGAACCTCATTCCAGCTATCCCTATAATTCCCAGGCATCTCCTATTCCCTTTGATGTGATACGGAGTATAGGGAGAGCCCATCTTCAGGCAGGCACATGCTGAATATAGAAATAAGAAAGAAACGTCCACTTTATGTAAAGTAGGCAGACAGGCAAAAGCTCAAGCAGACAATTAGTCTCAATAGTTTCTGTCAGATGGTACAAAGCCCGAGTTTATATATTTCTTTGTGGTGCTGCTTGTTTTCATTAGGTAGGCATCCTAGCAGATTTAAAAACAAATAAGCAAACAAAACCAAACAAACCCAAGTATAACCAACCAGCTAACAAACAAACAAACACACAAAGCAACTCCACTGCAAGTCAGGGATCTTTGTAGCCCCTAGCACTGATGCTAAATTTAACAACAAACTAGATTACCTGGACATGAGCATCTTTCAGATTCTGCTGTCACCAATAGTTATTCTGGACAGCCTGGCACAGCTGAACAGTGCTATCCATGCTAATGATAGCCGAAGTATTGAATTAGTAATTCACAGAAGAATAAGAGGGAAAAAGATTAAACTTTACAGTCTGGGATTTGTAGACAGACTTGTAAGAGTGGCAAACATCCCTGTACAGACTCCAGGGGATACAGAATGGCAGTGTTTAAAATCTCCAATTAACACTCTGAACATCTACTACCTCCATCACCAAAATGAAGTTGTTCAGTGGCTTCAATTTTCTTTTTTTTTTCCACTCCTCAACATGCTTGTATTTGAGACCTTGTTTTTATGATGAAGACAGTTTGATGCTGTCCTAGTGAATAGTTTAGCTCGCTTCAGGAATATTTTCCCTACACATTGGGATCTGACTACATACTCCAGCTGCCTGCACAGTCTTTCTGACTCTGCAAATCTCCATTCTCTTTAATCAAGGTATTTCCTGGTTTAATGGCTGGAGCAGTTCAGCTTTCAGTAATCAGCAGCTTCGGCGCAGATTGTAGGGCTAACACCCGCATTCCCAGTATTTAACCACACAGCCAAAAGTTCAGCAAGAATTTCATTCTGCATCAGAAAAGCTAAACTTCTACTTAACCAATTTCCTTTCCTTCTTTCTTTTAAAATGATTTTAATAAAAGATTCCAGCCACCTCTAGGGTACAAAAGGACTTGCATATATATGCAGATTAGCACTTACATAGGTTTTTTTTGTTTCTCTTGCTTGTGACCAAACAAGGGATAACTGTTACCAGTTATTTCCTCTCTGCTGTTTCTTCATTGCAGTGACAATGCACTACCCCTGATAAGTATTCAGCCACAGCATGTCTGCTCTGAAAAACAAAGCTGCTCTCCCATCTCCTCTGTAAATGATTTGAGGAGGTTTACACCTCAGTCTAAACATCTGTGGTTACAATCCCACCCCCACATACACGTACTCACGCTCCGTGTTTACAAATGCAAGAACTTGGGTTTAAGCACAACGTGGCCCTGCAGTGTATCCAAGTCTCTGGACTTTTATGCCCTACATACACTGTGGAATTTCCACCCTGTGTACAAAATTATTCATGACAGAAACATTGAAGGACCACCCTCCCCCTCCCTCTGCGTGAATACCAATGAGAAAAATAGCGAGAGGTTTTCTTTTCCTTCCGATCACCGGGAGGAAAGGAAATTTAAAAACAACATGTCTGGGGGAGGGGAGAGTCGCTGCAAAATGTTGAAGACCAGGGGTGTGAGTACATACTTGTATTAACATCTTCCATCCCTGGAGCTGCAGTAATTTGCATGACATTATCTACCTGGGATGTTGCTATGGTTATCACCATACATAAGTAATTACCAGGGCAAATTGCACATACAGCGCACCGATTCATGCTGTCAGAAGCAAAGGATCTTTTTATACACTTGAAAATGTAAATGTTTGAAGAAACACTAATCACACAGATTCCTGATAAGAGGGGAAATTTCAAGACTGTTCCCAGATGATCTAAAATGGTTGTTAACCATGCTTATTGGCAATGGTACCTTAAGGACCAACTCAGACCATGCCCAAGTGAGCCAGACACTGCACAGACACAGTGGAAGATCAATAGAAACAGTAAAAACAGTAGGAACAGTAACGGGTAGTAGTAGTAACAGTAGTAATAACCAGAAATTAATCAGTAGAAATACTAGAAAATCCCCTTCCAAATTGTTTACACTGCAATTACATGAGACAGGTAATGAACAAGAGAAGTAGGGCATCACACAGAACAAACAAGCTTGTCAACATCATGGTACTGGCATGATTATTTCGGGTGTATTGTGTCACGAAACTTGAGTTTGGTAAGCTAGGCACCAACAGATGAAAAGAAGAGAAAGAGAAGGGAGTGATGTAGACTACACCAAAGCAAAAAATAGAAAAGTAAGGGGATGTGGTGGTGTGATGAAGAAGGTCTGAACTAGCAGCTGGTCATGACAGGCCAAAGGAAGTCTAATCAAAGTGTTTCTCTGAAAGTTCCCCCAGTTCGCCTCCAAAATTTCCACTGTTATTTGCAGGCTGGTATCTCATTCTGCTCTGATCTCCTAAACTCTAGCTTCCCACATGGACTGAGACAAATTTTACAGGCTACCTAGAGTTGTACATTCCAAACCAAAGGGAGCAATCAGTACCTAACAGAATTTGGCTGAAAGTCCAAATGCAGGTTATCTAATTCTAGATCACCTAAAATAAATGAGACATAAACTTATTCTGAAATGCTGCTGCAATTACATCTCCAATAAAATATAGCACCACTGTACACAAACAGCTTGAGCTGCAGTCTATTGGTGTCAATGGACATTTTTCAACAGCTTCGATGAATGTGTTCTGTGCCCTAAGGAAAATACGAGGTTTTAAAAAATAATTTTGCTGCTATGATCTGAGTTCAGGCAAAGCGTCTTAGGCTAACTGCAATGTAAAATATGAATCACAAAATACATTTCTATAATTTAATCTAAGATGGCATACGTCACTGACTCATATCTATCCAAACCAATCATATATTCTGTGTACAGAGGAATACTATAATTTAGTTAGTCTGAATTTACAGAGAGTAGTAGAGTTGATGAGAAAAAAACGCTGTATTTTAATTTTCTAACTTCTCAGAAAAATACGTTCTTTTGCATACCTTTGAAAACACATTTCTTACAGACATTTATCATTACCTACTATTAATATCAGCAGTATTATCATCAAAGATCACCATTTTCCCTAACTGAGCTACAGAATATGCTTTTCAGTGCTGAAACAGGCCCTGCTCCTGGACCTGAAAGCACAAGAGCAGGTATTAGCCAGCAGGCAGTCAGAAAACATGGCATCCCTTTGGCGTCATTTACATTGCCCCAGGAAAGGCACAATTAGTGATGTCCAGAAATACCGACTCAAGATGTAAGTGTACCCTTATTAGGATAAATGCAGACTGAAGAAATAATAGGATATGGAACAAGCCATCTTTGGCTTTATCTGGGTAACGGGACTCACATGACAGGCACAGCGTAGCTCTGAGCATACTTCATACAGAATAGTTTGTTGACTGTGAATATATCAGTGAAAGAAAAAGTAAATATGTGAAGAGTGAAATGCAAGATGGAAACAGTGAGATAAATATTGTTAGATTCAGGGGAAAAATGTTATAAACAGTAAGCAAAGCTCTTTGATTTGCACTGTTTTCCAGCCCATAAAACCCTAATATCTGCCAGCATTTCATTAAAAGCTTATAAACTACCCAGCATGCCTACTGCTGCATAAATGTATTGCTAAAAAACATTGTCGATGTTGCAGACCTGGTATTCTGCAATGTTTCAAAGAAACCTTGTGTGTATAAAACTCAGACACATTACCTAAAGAAGTGTGGATTATGAAAATAGCACCTTTAACGCTAAACCTAATTAATGCTGATCACTCAGCAGCAGCAGGTTTCTCTCAGCAGAGATGTTCATAGTAACACTATTAAAACAGAAAATACCAGCATCACAGGTAAAAATATTCAGTATTTTAAGAAACAAGTTTTGTGGATAAAGAATGTAAGGGAAAACTTCTATCATTTTGTGACTTGAATAATATGAGTAGAAGGCACGACCTTTCAGAGATGACTGAGAGTTTAAGGTGTTTGATGAGGTCACGACAGCCCAAGAGCAAAATCTGTAAACATTAAACTGAGTGGTACAAAAATCCAGCAACACTGAAACTGACTGGATCAACAACTGCTTTGACTGAACATGAAGTCTATTTCTCAGCATGAAAATCGAAGACTAGACTTCAGCCCTTTAAGGACAAGTAATTGCAATGCCTTTCCTTTTCCACAAAAAGTCATATTGGATCAATCAAGTTTTCATTGTTATTACCAACGGTCCCAAACCAAGTCTGAGCAGGATCAGAACATTCATGATTTCCTGTCCTTCATAAGATCACGGCATATCAGGGCCCAGACATGAATCCAAACACAGGGCAAAACTAAAATGGTCCAATGGCCTGAACCCAAATCCCCAGGGCAAATCCGCCTGATGCCTGGAGGCTTTTAAATGAATGACCACGTACATACTGAGCTCATTCTGCATTGCCTCTGCTGTAGCTCTTCTCACAGAAGTAGCTCCAAACTGTTCTGACAAACAGAACATACAAATTCATTTCTATCCTCCCTCAAATAACTTCACATACCCCTGCAAAGACCAAACATCAATCTACAATGTTCTATCACTGACTGATGAATGAGCAGTAAAACATACCTGTTATCCATGCAATTGATTTCCCTCTTGACTAGCTGCATACTCTAGCGCCATGTGGATCAAGAAGGTAAAAACCGAGCACCTCATCACAGCCTCACACCTGGAACAACATTAGAAACAACTTTATAGACATAGGAACTGGGGAGAAGAACACTAGAAGATCAAAAAGAAAAGCGGAGACGTATCTGAATTATTGCCCAAGTATGAAATTCCTGAAGATGTTAATGACAACTATTTAACTGGTATTTGCTTAGTGCAAGAAAAACAATATAAACGCTGCATCACGGTGGCTTTGTGGATGCAAACGCAGGTGATATGATCAGTGGAACCATTTTCAAGCTGCCACATACACCCCAGCTCTCACTGAAGCAGTGCGCAGGCTGTGGCTGTTCAAACCCATCAAGAGGCCACAACCAGGCCTAGAGCAGGGTGTTAGTGTTTTGCTCTCTGTCTAGACTTAAGTGACAAAGTATCTGACTGTTTAAATGTTTGAAACTTGCTCCTGCCACAAATGCAAACATTCTGAGGCAAACATACAGCTAGATCTACATGTTGCTCTCTGATCCATCAGGGCTCGGTGCTGGGGCCGGTCGTCTTTAATATCTTCATCGATGATCTGGACGAGGGCATCGAGTGCACCCTCAGTGAGTTCGCAGATGACACCAAGTTAGGTGCGTGTGTCGATCTGCTTGAGGGTAGGAAAGCTCTGCAGGAGGATCTGGATAGGCTGCACCGATGGGCTGAGGTCAACTGCATGAAGTTCAACAAGGCCAAGTGCCGGGTCCTGCACCTGGGGCGCAATAACCCCAAGCAGAGCTACAGGCTGGGAGATGAGTGGTTGGAGAGCTGCCAGGCAGAGAAGGACCTGGGAGTGATGGTGGATAGTTGGCTGAATATGAGCCAGCAGTGTGCTCAGGTGGCCAAGAAGGCCAACGGCATCCTGGCTTGCATAAGAAGCTGTGTGACCAGCAGGACTAGGGAGGTGATCGTCCCCCTGTACTCGGCTCTGGTGAGGCCGCACCTCGAGTACTGTGTTCAGTTTTGGGCCCCTCGCTACAAGAAGGACATGGAGGTGCTTGAGCGGGTGCAGAGAAGGGCGACGAAGCTGGTGAGGGGCCTGGAGAACAAGTCCTACGAGGAGCGGCTGAGGGAGCTGGGCTTGTTCAGCCTGGAGAAGAGGAGGCTCAGGGCGACCTTATCGCTCTTTATAAGTACGTTAAAGGAGGCTGTAGTGAGGTGGGGGTTGGTCTGTTCTCCCACGTGCCTGGTGACAGGACGAGGGGGAATGGGCTTAAGTTGCGCCAGGGGAGTTTTAGGTTAGATGTTAGGAAGAACTTCTTTACTGAAAGGGTTGTGAGGCATTGGAACAGGCTGCCCAGGGAAGTGGTGGAGTCACCATCCCTGGAAGTCTTTAAAAGACGTTTAGATGTAGAGCTTAGGGATATGGTTTAGTGGGGACTGTTAGCGTTAGGTCAGAGGTTGGACTCGATGATCTTGAGGTCTCTTCCAACCTAGAAATTCTGTGTGATTCTGTGTCTGTGTGAAAAGGCAGAACACAGAAGAACACGGAAGAGTAGGCAGAATACATAAGGCTTTGACATTAGCTTTTTGCTGTCAATACGGTCAAGCCCCCTGCCAAGCAGAGTTCAGCTACACCCTACCTGTAGGTCAAAAGGATGTCCACCGGGGTAACAACAGTGGCAGGGAGGCCACAGCCTGGTTCAGCAACTTGCATAGCCGTGGCACAGCCAATGGCCCGTCATAAGTACGATTTTTCTGTCCAGTGGACTGGTCTAACAAATCTCATGTTGCAACCAGTAATTCTCTCAGGTCTGCGTACCGAAGAATGGCCAGGCTCTGGTAGCAACACTCATCTGCCACGTTGGGTCAGACAGCATACAAGGTCATTAACAAGCAACAAGCAATTCTCCCTGGTTGTGAATTTCAGGCTACAGTGTAGGAAAAGGAAATTTACTAGGTGAGAATGTCAGTTACTGCAACCCGAAGTCTCTGCTTCTACAATCTTGAGCAATATGAATTGCAATCGATGGAAAAAAAAAGCAAATGCTTTTTTTCTACGCCACACAACTTGGGTTTTCTCCTTCAATTTCCAGGATCCCGAGTTTGCTGCTCTGACAGTGCTGGTGCCGTTGTTACGACTGGCATCCTCTAGGAGGCCGCTGGCAATCTTTTCTTTCTTTTTTCCCCTACTGTACATTGTTAGGGAATTAACTTGGTGTTAGACTCGTGCACTCACGACATAGCCACTTTTTTTTTTTTTTTTTTAAACTTGTAGCTTTTCCGTTGCCCATTTTGGGGAGATAACTAAAAAAAAGCAAAGCGGTTTTGTGCATTCCTAAGGGAGATCGTCGGGGAGCTGCCGGCCCCGGGCTGTCCCCTCCGCGCTGCTCCGCCCTGCCCTGCAGACGTGGCGCCGGCGGGGCCGTGCCGGGGCCGGGGCCGGGGCCGGGGCCGGGGAGAGGCGGGGCCGGGCCGGGCGCGATGAGCGGGGCTGCGGGGCGGCCGCGGGGCATGGCCGGCGGGGTGGGATGGCGCCTGCTGCCCCTGCTGCTGGTGCTGGTGCTGGTGCCGGGCGGCCTGGGCAAGCCGACAGCACGGCAGGAGCGGGCCCGTCCCGGCGCCGCGCAGCAGCAGCAGCAGCACCACGAGGACGGCCCGGGCTTCCAGTACGACCACGAGGCCTTCCTGGGCAAGGAGGAGGCGCGGAGCTTCGACCAGCTCAGCCCCGAGGAGAGCCGCGAGAGGCTGGGGTGAGGCGGAGAGGCCCCGGCGGGGCGCTGGGAACGTGGCAGGGGAGGGAGCGGGGCGGGACGCCACGGGGGGCGCCCCCTCGCTCCGGCTGCCCGGGTCCCGACCCCTGGGTGCTTTCCTCTCGGGTGCTTTTTTCCTCCTGGGTGCTTTTCTCCTCCTCCTCCTCCTCGCTCGGGACCTGCTGGCCGGCAGCGTCGCTTCCCTGCCTTGTCGCTTTCCGTCCCTCCGCGGGGTTGGGCTGGAGCCGAGGCCGCGTCCCCCTGCCCTTCACCGCAGCTCTTCCAGTCGAAGCCGTCTCCCTGCAGGTTTTCCACTTGTGGCAGCTTTGTCCGCTCTGATAGCGCCGTGCTTGCTTCCAAGCTGCTCTTTGCACCGAGACAGTTGCCTCCTGTCAGCGCCTCTCCCTCCTGTGCGCTTACCAGAAGCCAGATTGCTAATTAGGACTAAGTCTAACAGTTAAAAATATATATATATATATATATTTTTTAATATTAAATAAGCAGAAAACACTGAATGAACAGAAAGTAGTTTAAAGTGTCTGTACAGTGTCACTAAGACTAGCTCTTCAGTTACTCCCCTTCTACAGGGAGTGGTGCTTGCTCATTGTATGGCTGTAGTTCCACCACAAGCTCATGTTGTAGTGCCAGGGTTGTCTCTGAGTGACCTGTTGGTCCTTCTGGAAGCTGTCCCTGCTGTCTACCTGTATCTCAGGAAGTAAATGGATGAAACAGTTATCAGAAATGACCAGTTTCTTACACACTGAAAAAGGAGCAGAAGAAACCATCTCAGTACGCTCTATCTGTGACTTAGTTTCCAATAAAAGTATATCGCTAACAAGGACAGCCCTTAAATTGTCTACATCTATTCTTGCAGCAGAGCAGACTTTTTCAGCTGGGGATAGGATTTGATGAAATAGCTGGATTGTCCTTAAGCAGCTTTTACAAACACCAGCTTGGCAAGGGAAGAAGCTTTTAGCAATCTCACTGAGTGCACCTCAGAGAGGTGACAGAGGCACGTTAAGCTACAGCCACAGCCAAACACCTCTTATGTGGACGTGACTTAAAAAAGACTCCCTCTGAGAACCAAAGCCCACGTTGCGGGGTGAGCATTGTGCACCAAGCATCAGAGATGTTTTATAAATGCTTTCTGGGAGAAAATGGAAATATATAGTCTACCTACTGCTGTAACCAAAGCGTGTGCTGCTGTTACTGTACCTTCCTTAAGAAGGATGGCAGCGTATCATCCTGTGGAGTTGCAGGGCTAGACAGTGATAACACAAATCTACTCTCATCTTCCAGTAAACAAAAAGGAACTAGCTAGTACACAGAAAAAGCCCTGCAAGCAACTACTCACATCCTTTGTGGAGGAGCAGCTGAGCAGTAAAATCTTGGTTTGTGATCATGGCACATACCAGCCCATAATTTTATCATAACCTTGGAGTACACCTGCCCTTAGGACAGGTTCCGTGACAGAAGCATCCCTGTCCTCCCACACTGAGCCACTGGATAAGGGAAGAATCACAGATTTCCTACCTGTGTGCAGTACCACAACTCACTTGGTTTTGGAGAAGCACGGCACAGTCCTAGTGCAGCAGCCAAGGGCTGCATGAAGGGAGTGCAGATGGGCTAAGAAGATGAGTGGGACCCCAGTCCTTTGAACCTTTTCCATGCCATTTGTGTTGGGCCTGCCATTTTCAGCAGACAGAGAAGATGGTTGCACATCCTACCAACATAAACAATTGTTATTTGTTCTGAGTTTATCCACACACAGTTGTGCTGAGCATCACATGCAGAGGGGAAGCCTTCTGCTTTCAGCCACTTTAAGTAATGATTTCCTTACCCCACCTTTGTTTCATCACCAGATGCATTTAGTCAGATCTAATCTGCCTAACAGCAGGCTGTACGTACCTGTTGTGTGTGTCCTTTAGCTACTCTATTAGTTCCTCACCTCAATACTGTTATCTCACCTCAGTTAAAGGGAGAACGTAAGGTTTCAGGTGTTACACACTTGTACATGTAACTTCCTGGGTATGACTTGGCACTGCATGTCTTAACATGCTCTGTGAATTTTTGATATATTCAAGAATTAGCTATTTAAAACAAAGGCACTAATGCCTTTCAGACAATATACAGCAGTTCCACTACAAAACTCAGAATGATCCCGAGCCCTGTTGTAGGTAATTACCAGTATAAAACGTGAGGTTTGCAGTCCATTCTGGGAGCCTGTAGGCAAGACTATTTCTTTGTCCCCATCCTCATCTGGGAAGCAGAGTAAAAGAGTGCATATGGATGCAATGGAGCTATAAAAACAAGAGTATAGATGAGAAAGATAAGGCACAGGACATTTTATGGTAAAGATTCTTGACTGCTTTGGTGTTAAAAATACCAAAGAGCTGCTAGCACAATCACTTTTTGCAACTTCATTTAATAAAACAGAAATATCAGCTAAAGTAGTTAAGTCAAATTTGTGGTGGAGCACATTCATTGACAAATACAGTCCATCATGCAGTGAAAGGGACCCCGGCAGCCAATGCCCCATGAGATTTACACAAAAGAGAAAGGTTTTCCAGTCAGTTAATTCATACTTACCTACTTTAGAAAGCAAATTCTGTGACCCCCTTTTTTTTCCCTATCACTCAGAAATACCACGTTTATGAATTCAACCGCTGGACCCCAAACCAATATCCATTAAGCTCTGACTTGCAGTAGATGAAACATGCTACAAACCTGATACTATCAGGTTCACATGACAGTGCTGCAGATTCAGCAGGACCTGCTGCTGTTGCTTGACAGGCTCAAGAAAGGACACTGATTTACTCGCTGAGCGCTTCCCATCAGCCAGTGCCAGCTTTCCAAGCTGTTGAACTGCAAGGAATAGTTAACAGTTCAGAACTTTTCACTATCTCCTTTGTCTGCCTGGAGATGTAGGGAGCTCACCTGTTGAATTTCAAGTCAGGATTTAGACAAGACGGCTTCTGCTCTTACCCATTCTTACAAATGACATGTAACTAGACCAAAGGGATGGTGACTGAGCCTATGGATAATGGTCATTTTGATTTTCTTGCGTGTGGGACAGGGTGGTCACCAAACTGCTGGGTGCAGTGCAGCTACTGACAGTTTGCTCCTGTGGCCTCGTGAGTGGTGTACTTGGGAGTACCCAAGTACCTTCCCTTCTGCTGATTTCAACAGAATTTGAGGCAAGCAGCTTTACATAGGGCAGTTGCTTACATCCCAATTGCCAGCAATGACCAGAGACCCGCATTAATGAGTACCAGGCATTCCTGGCAATACAAGCAATATTTTTTTTTATCTAGAAAAGAAAAGCGGAGGGGTGGGAATGGAAGGGAAGACTATAAATGGTGCACATGCTCAACATTGCACACAAAGTTGCACACACACAACTCACTCCAGCCTAGCATCGGTCTGCTGGAGGGCCACAAGAGGAACTGCAGGTGTCTGCAAAATCCTAGCTTTCTCCTCTGATTGCCTCTGGTAAACATCAGTACAGGCTTTCTCCTGAGGTGAAGTCAGCTTCCTCTTCTGAGTCCAGCATAGCTACCCCCTATGGACACTGAACAGGTGCCCTGTAGTTAGTATCTAGGAAATTGAGGTATCCTCTGAGGTAGTTTGTTCTCTAACTTTGATGGTGCAAATTCCAATTGAATTATTCATAGCAATATTGAATAATGCATAATGTTCCTTAAGATAACATGCAAAATTGAAGAAAGTTTTAGCCTGAAGAACAGCTTTCTAAATTTTGGGCGTTACATTTTTGTGGAAAATAAGGGCCAGATAAAGACTACTAGAATTGGACTGACATGCAGTTTGGTTTTCTTTTGACTCTTACGGATGCCACTCTCTTTTTACAGGAAGATTGTGGATAGAATAGATGAAAACAAAGATGGCTATCTCACAACAGAGGAACTGAAAAACTGGATTAAACGGGTACAGAAACGCTACATCTACGAAAACGTTGCTAAAGTTTGGAAAGACTATGATCTAAACAAGGACAATAAAATCGCCTGGGAAGAATATAAACAAGCCACATATGGTTATTATCTAGGTAAGATAACGTCTTCAGATGATACGCTCAATGACGATTGGGGTTATAAGGCATGATTTCATGCCTTATAGCCAACAGGAGTTTGGTGTCACATTTAGGACTTTTGGAAATAGCATTAAATTTTATAGACACTCAGAGGTCAAAAGCACTTCTTTATTGCATTATTTCTATATTTCAGCCATTTCCACATGGGTTGCCACTACACGGAAGGTTTTACAGAGGGCTTGTTCGATGTACTGATGAAGATTAATTAAGGTCTTCTACTCTAATTAACAAATAGATGATTTTTTGTCATTAATATTCGTATTTTCATTCAAAAACTATTTTGCATAATTAACCAATGTTTGTCAATTCAGTCTCAAATTCTTTAGAGTCTAGATACTAAAAATTTCAGCTGGGTATAAGCTATAGCAAAATTATTGAATAAAATAGTTCTTGTGGAGTAACATGCCTCAGGTTGGGATCAGCTGTAAATGAAAATCCTTAGAAATGAGACAAAAGAAACATGTATTAAAACTATACCTGTTTTTTTTTTTTTTTTTTTTTTTTTTTCCTTCAACTTGCATTCGCTTTACTTTTTCTAAGTTAATGAAGGGAAAGAAAGAGAAGAGATTACTTAAGCTTAGGGGCAATGCTTACAGACCACTAATTGCTAGTAACTGACCATGAGTACATTTCTCCTGGCAACGAGAAGACCGTGTCTATCTACCTCACAGGCAGTTTTTGGAGCAAGATTCCAGCAGCAGTATTAAGTAGAAGTTCTACCCTAGATTAAAATGGGGCTTACTACGTTTTTAAAGGTAATATTTTGTCTCACATCCCTGTAGCAGTATCCCTGGGAGCCTTTCACAGCCCTCTTTGTAATCGCCAAGAGCTGGAGGACAGCTACTGTATTGTGATCCTGTGTCAATACACACTTAAAATTCACATCTGTGATTCCCAGCCTAGTCTTTTTCAAATGTTTATCTCCCAACATGAGAAAATACTCATAACAATTTCACAATTAATATCTTTGAAATCAGTTTAGTTTTCCTATTCTAAAAATTATATCAAATACTGTTCATTGTATGTCGCTAAACACCCTGAAAAAATGTCTTTGTTTTAAAGTGAAAATAATTGATAGGTTCCCTGTAGCAGAGGCGTAGCAGTTCAGTAATTTCAGTCAGTCTGCCAGCTTCTGAAACCACTTTTCCTTGGTTCGCTTGCTTTTTGAAACTGGGGAGTTGTGTAGGTCATACCGATTCCTAAGAAGCATACAACTTCTGTGAATGAAATCTACTCCAAATACTGCCTAAGCAGTGCTTATAAAAGCAGATTAAAAATAAATAAATCTGTGAAGTATAGTATATGATACTGCAAAACCCTGGATTCCAACAGGGAATCTACTCAGCCATTTACTTTTACTACTAAGTCACCTTTATAAATGACCCAAAGTGTTTGACCCTTGAATTAATTTTGAGCTTCATAGGAAAGAGAAGTTCCTGTTCAACACAGCAATAAGCCTTTGTATTTCTAGACTCTTAACAGAGTACATATCAGCAAATTAAGGGGCTTTATCACATTAGCACACTTGAAAAGGAACAAAATTTTGAGATTGCCTTGATTAATTTGCAGAAAATCCAGAAGAATTCCAAGATGCAACTGATCGGCACAGTTTTAAAAAAATGCTGCCCAGAGACGAAAGACGATTCAAAACTGCAGATCAGGATGGAGACCTAGCTGCCACTCGTGAAGAATTCACAGCTTTCCTTCACCCAGAGGAGTTTGAGCATATGAAAAACATCGTTGTCTTAGTAAGCAGAGCAAAACCAGTAACATTATTTTTATTTTTACTTTTCGGCTAAGCTTTGAAAAGCTTCTCTAACCTTTCCAGGCAGAGTTGAGAAAGAGACACTCAGACACATACTTAATAGCCAGCAGGGGAAACAAAAAGGGATACGCTTCTTGAAAGTACTTGATTTAGAGTTCTCAGTACAAGGAAGACTTGTTAAACACCCTTAGACTACTCCTCAGTGGAAACAGTCTTGCTATGGACTTGCACCAAAATAAAAGGAAAGGTATGCTGGCATGAGGCTGCAAAGTGTGTGATGCCAGCTTCTATCTGCCCCTAACTTCAAACTTCAGCATGATGTCCACTTTTCATTTATGTGCAGGGAATTTTTTCAGTGTGAGACTTGTATATTTTTTTGTTCAAGCAGCAATTGCATCATAGTCTGTGAGAGTAGATTTGCTTGTGTACAAGGGCAGGTCAGGCCTCAAATGTGAAATGACTGAAGAGGGGAATAGCCAGAATTGTCAGTTCTCTCTTGATTACTTCAACGTAAAACTATTTTCCAGGAAACCTTAGAAGACATTGACAAAAATGAGGATGGTTTTGTGGATCAGGATGAGTATATTGGTAAGTCTTAAAGTTTGTTTCTTATAAAATCTCCATATGTCCATCCTCTCAAGTCTGCAGCAGTATCAACAGACCAAAGGTTTGTATTAACAAACCAAATTAACAAACCAAATGTATTAACAAACCAAATGAACAAACCAAATGTATTAACAAACCAAAGGTTTGTTAATATTGTGTTTCAAAGTTGCCTATTTTCTACTAGTTATTTTCCTAGATTAATTAGTGGGTAAAATCCCATGTTTTTGTAAAGATTTTTGCAGTGATGCCTTATGTTTTTTTACAGAAATATAAGATGATGCATTAAAAAAAATTAGCTATGTAAAAACAGGAGCAAGATTTAAGCTTCTCAAAAAAGTTGTCAAGTGCATGAAAAGTAGCTGTGCGTTACTGAAATGTCAGAAAGAGATCAGAATGGGAAACGTCAACAGGGGATCTGTCACAGTTACACAACTTTCAGTCACTCTAGGCAGCCAGCTACTGTCTTGCACTTAGACATACGAAAACGAAATGGAAACAAGACTAGAGATCAGCTGCACATAATACGTTTCACCCTTTTGAATCATTATGCTGATACCAAAAGCTAACATCTCCCACTGCACTCACTTTGATGGGTTTTTAATCAAGAAAGTATCACCAGGAAAGCATTAGAGCAAACTCAGATGAATCTTTCTGTTTCTAGTGGTGCTATAAAGATCACTTCTCATATAATCAGGAACAATATACACATGTTAATTAATGGCAGGGGGTTTCTTTTCCTTGTAAATTATATTTAGCCTCAGAATGTGAATGCTATTCATTTATGACTGAAATAACAGAGCAGCATAATTTCCACAGTAATTTCAGTTCATTCAGTGACATTACCTACATATAATTATAAGGTAATTGTCAACATTTGTTACCATGTGAATGCTGTTTTTTCTTGTCTTCTATAGATAGGAACATAGAATGTTCTCATCACGATCACCCCACATTGGCAAGGATGATAAAAATCAAATTGACAGGACATGTCAGATGCTTCAAATAAACAATATAATTTGCACTTTAAAAATGCAAAAAAGAAAGTGAATGTGTTGTCTGAAGTTTCTTTATGAGTAGAGGAAAACTGCTTAAAATATTCCTACTTCCCATTTTCAGATATAATTCTTTTCTTTTTGATCAAATTGGGGTTAAAAACAGAAAGCTAAATCTCTTCTTTGGTAGCTCATAAGGAGCAATCAAAAAGTCCAGAAACTGCAGCCTCTGGATCAGGTATTTGATGGGGAAATCTGCGGAAGGTTGTAGAATGATTACTCCCTCCCCACTTCTCCATCCCATTTTGACTTCTACAAAATTTGGTTTAGATTTTATAAAAGCAGCTAAGCAGAATATCCCTAGTCATGTTAGGTGTAGAGAACTAAGTTCTCACTGTGCCAGGAACACCGTGGACAGTTCTACCAACAGATCTTCAGCGTAGCGCACATCCTCCTGCAGGGCAAGTCTTAGATTTGAGATCTACATTTTCACTTCCTATGGATACCAGCAAGCCTGTGACCCTAAGACCGTCCATGTGGGGTGCACTTTTCCTCGCCTTATTCTTGAAAGCCAGACCCACAAGGCATAGGAGTACCATCTACAAAACGAGCTTTAATACCAATAGAAAAATGGAAGGCTTGAGGAATAAGCAGCCTTGATGAGCAGAAAACAGTTGATCAGCCACAGTGATCAGAAGGATAAAGTGAACACACTTCTAAGTCTGGAAGGACTTTTGCTACTAGTAATTTGGAAGGTTTATGACGTAAAGGACAGATACAAATCAATACTTGTTCATAATGATCACTGCTACTTTCCCAACCCTGTTTGTACAGATAGCAGCTGTCATGGTGGTGTTTTCCTACTGATGCTTCTTAAATATAACGCGGGACTACTGTACAATGTACAGAGCAGCTCACGTACATAATCTGTGCATCCTGTGTCACAAATGGTACTCCCTCCCAAGGTACCAAGCTATGGCAATTGCACTGCGTACAGTTTCTCATGGACAGAGCATACCACTGATGCAGGACATTCTTTCCAGGTTTTCCTTTGTAGAAGAATACCTTCTAGTGGAGTTTGCTGCAGAACTGTATGGTTAAAAAGGACTCCTTTTCTAAGATGGCTTTCTATTAAACAGACCTCTCTGAAAGCAGGGTAAAAGCATTCACTTCTATTTAGCAATTTTTGTTTTCCTGAGTTTCCCCTGTGCCTTTTATTCTCTCAGCCACTCTGCTGGCTGAAGTCTGATTTTATCCACGGAGACATTTGCTGGCAGGGACAAGATAAAATTGCTACATCCCTTTCTTCTCATGTGATAGAGCTCAGCCCTAAAGCTCATGACTGCAATTTAACAATAGATCCTTAAAGATTTTTTTTTCACTCAAATTTAAGTGGCTGAAGGCCTTTGGACAGGTTCACCTTTCATAAAAGTGCACTGCTTATGAGGCTAATATACTAGGAAAATGGAAGAACAGTCACCAGCAGAGAAGAAGTAGACCTGAAAGAAGATACGAACAGCTACTCTACACCCCACATTTCATATTCTGTACAAAGAAATGCTGTGCAAAGAGTTAAAGGTTAAAGCAAAAGGTTAAAGCAAAGTTAAAGAATTAAAGCAACTACATGGAGACAGTCTTCCTCTGAGGAACACCATGCAAATGTCTTTAGTTTATGCATAATTTTCAAATCAAGTACGACTTGAGTGAGACTTTTATTTCCTTTCCAGCTGATATGTTTGCAAATGAAGAGGGTGGACCAGAGCCTGACTGGGTGATTACAGAGCGTGAGCAGTTTTCAGATTTTCGTGACCTCAACAAGGACGGAAAGATGGACAAGGAAGAGATTCAGCACTGGATTCTCCCACAAGACTATGATCACGCACTAGCTGAAGCCAGGCATTTAGTCTATGAATCGGATGTAGATAAGGTACTTAGAGTTCTAGTGTATTAAGAAAAAAAAATTAACATTAAAAAAAAAACACAACTTAAAACCACTTAAACATAACTTCAATTAGCAAGAAGTGATTCCTAATACTTTTCTTTATTAGTACATTTTAAATGGAGTTTTAGAGGCTAGACGTGCTAGTGCCTTAATGTATTAATGCAAATTTCAGTTGGTAGGGTCAAAATCACAAATGAGTAAAACACAATTTAACTCTAGACTTTCATTAGCTTAACTCTACTTTCAACTTAACTCTAGGCTTTCATTAGGTTAAATAAAATTTTCTTAAACCTGCAAGTTTTAACACAGGAGAAATATTTTTACTTTTTAAGAATGGTCATGGGTTTTGTATATTAATTTAGACTGCAAGAGGGGAAAAAAAAGAGATATGTTACCTAGGAGGTAGGAAAAAGCCCAGGTTTCTATACTCAAACATACATCTTTGGCTTAAAGACTGGCTCAATACATCCACTTCCTCTAACATTTCAATGAGCAGTTTGACCCAATTGAAGCCAGTGGAACTTGTTATTTCTACTCGGATCAAAATCTCACTTGCCATGACAGCTAAAATGATTCCTGAATCTTTAGTCTGCTGCTTTGTAGAGCTCTTGTATGTCTGTGCTGGTGTGTCTTTTACTTAGCTTTGAAAAGGTTCTTACAGAGATTTTATTTTCCTTCCACCAGGATCAAAAACTAACAAAAGAGGAAGTTCTAGACAACTGGAATATGTTTGTTGGAAGTCAAGCTACTAATTATGGGGAAGACCTCACAAGAAACCATGATGAGCTATGATACAGTATACCAAGCAACGTGCCACAGACCTTTTCTCCACTTTACTGAAGTCATCGTGTCCATCCTCTCTTTTAGGGGAAGATGGGCAAGGGACACACTCACAACTGAACGACTTGCATTAACATATTTTTAACAAGCCAGCTTATTACCTCAGAAACTGCATAGAAATAGCATTTTAGTCTCTTCACATGGTTAAACACAATATCTAATTACTATAGTTCTATTTTTGGAAAAAACGTAGTATATTCGAGCCTAACCTGGAAAAGACACCTAAAACAACTCCAAGGACCTTTAATAATAATACATTTTCTTCAAATACCCATTTTTACCATAGGGAAATGCCCTATTTTTACCATAGGGATTAGAAAGAAACCTAGCTTTTGAAATAGATGAGGTTGTTTAGCTATCTTTTTTTAATAGCATATAACAATTTAACAATGTAGAATTTTAGTTTCAGTCTTCTGTACAGAGAAAAGATTTACCAAGTTGCCCGGCCTTTTTCTCCACACTCCATTTTTCTCTCCTAAATGGGCTGGAGGTAACCAGCAGCCCTGTGGTCTGTATCTTTACAAGGGCAATGTATAAAACCGGCCCTTCCCTCTAGCCCCCATCGCAGCGCAGAGGCAGCACACGTGGCCTAGCACCCATGCTGGCATTCCTCGGCAAGGGTTGTAGAGTTCATAGTGACAACTGTTCCTTCTGACAACGGAACAACATACAATTGTTTGTGGGCTGCTAGTTCTGCTGTTTCCTGGGAGGAATTATGCCACATGGAGCATAATTTATCTCACGCTTTTCGCACTTTACCCAAGCCATACTCTTGTTCACACAGTGTGAATGGCAGCAGTTCTGTGATGGAGAAAGAATGAGACATATCACCCCTCTGGGCCTTCTGTCTTCTGTACCACATCAGGGGACAGATTCGTGTGGCTACAGTTCTCTTCTGTATGTACGTACGTATCAGGACGTGATACTGAAGCAACTACATGGAGACATCTTTCCTTCCAAAGAAGGGAGCAAGCTTTCCACACAGGTGCTTTCTTTTTTTACTGTATAATGTGAGCTGTTACATGTATATTTTTATATACCTAACTCAGATGAGTTTGGTTGTTTTTAAATGTACTGGTTTTAAAATATGCATGATAAAACCATTACTTCTTTTTGATACTATGAAGGTGCAATAACACTAATACAGACTAGGGTAGAGATGATGTGAAATCAGGAACCAAGCATTTAAAGCCAGTAGTTCCTCAAGCACTGGATCATGGACAGGTCCTGCAGCACTGGCTGGCCATCTACGAACAGCAGCTGGGCATATGGCACCAACTGTTTCTTCTTCACCTCATTAAAAAAAAAAAAAAAAAAGAAAGAAGTCCAATATATATAGTTGCTATCACTATTACTAGAATCTGTTCGGAACACTAAGGTCACATAAGAACTGTGGTTAAATATTTTATTTTCAATTGAAGATAATTAAATTCTAGATTATACACTCTGGCAGAGATTACATGTTCTTGCTAGCATAATTATTGAGCCTTTGGTGTGCACTTATGACATTGCCAGCAATGTCTCCTAAAAGTCCCTACCTCTTCCACTAACATACAGTAGGACAGATGTCATAAGATATAAACTGTTTTGGCTTTTCCAGTACTTTAATGTCAAAGTAATACCTAAATGCAGTGTTATCTAAGAAGCAATAAAATTGTATTTTGGCACATGTAAAACATTATCTGTTTTGTTTATTGTTTGGATTTGGAAAGTCTTAGTATATTCCATAATCATAGGAATCTTGAGAAGGTGGGTTTTCTGTTTGTTTTTTTAAGCAGTCCTTTCATACTAAAGTTTGACATTTGTATATTTTAGTAACAGAACTTCTGTGCTCTCTCTGCACTTGGATCATCATCTTCCATTGTTTCAGGAAACAATACCTTAAAAGACCTCAGAAAAATAAAAAAACAAAAACCAAAAAATTGTTTCCTGCAAGTGAAACTGCAGCCCAGACTAGATGGGAAGGATTTTCACTGGCGCCCAAGGGAAGGTTGTTTGCTAACTCTTGTTGAAATTCAGTGGGAGTTGGGTGCTGAGACACTAAGCATCATTGCCTTCAGCTAAACATGACACTTCCAAATCCACTGCATTCTGTCCCAACAAAAAACTGCATCTGAGCTTTGACAAGCAATCACATCTTCTTCCACGTTACTCAATAAACTTGGAATGAAATTAGCATCAAATGAGAGAGAAATCATGATCCTGTATTTGTTCTCAGTTTCTATTAAAGCTTGGAACACATTGGGCAGTTTCTAGTATAAAACTATACTTATATAAGCAATAGTGCTGGAATTGTAGGAGTTGCGCATGCAAACAGGAACTGGAAATTTAGACCACCTATATTTTTCAGTTTAAAAAAGAAAAAAAGAAAGAAATGGTACTCAGGTAGAGTATGCTCAGCTATGAGAAAGGTAAACGTGCCAGTTAATATGAGATTTAAGATAATAAAGTGTCAATCATTGTAATGGGGTCATATTAAGATTAGGAGCATTTTTATAAAGCAGAATACAGAAACATGACTATCATTGATGTGATTTCACACTAAAGGCTACCCTGTTTCTGTAGCTCTATAGTGTTTCACTTACCAACATTGAGCAATGCACAGTACATTTTGTGCACTAAATTTTCCTTTCAAGCTCAATGCACCAAGGAAGAGTAACTCCAAAAGAGACTAGAGCTTCTGGGTTTAAATTTAACACTATTTAAGGAAAGCAAACCTTTGCTAGGGGATATAACTGTTAACATCGTGATTTTTCAAGCCTAAGGTTTCTAATGGGGTTTGACTGTTCCAGAGATAACATTTTTTTTCCTAGGTAACATATTTCAAGTCATATTATGAGCAAATGTTACAAAATTTTAGTGTAATGTGAAATACTGTAATGTCAGATAGCATTATTTATCTGCTTAATATGACTAAAACCATTAATTGCTGGGAGCCATACTTCATTCCAGCAACATGAAAATTCATTTTGTGCCTATCTTGTCAGTTACTGCGGATTTTCTTAATGAATAGTGACGTAGTGAAATCCTGTTGGGAAATGTGTTTATATATTTCCAACTGCAGGTTCTGTATGGTAACTCTTATTACATAAATCGTCCGTTAACTACACGTTTTCATTATGCCTATGCCACAATACGTCAAAGGTGCATTTTTCCTACTTATATATCTGGAATAGCCATTATTATTGCACATGCAGTTTTAATTCTTAGAATTTATGAAATGAACTAAGTGGCTAATGTTCATTGTCTTATAATTCCATTTAATGATTCAATCAGGCTAAATCCGTCCCCTGTTCCAATCAAGGTACTGTACATAACTCCCTGAGGAAAGCAGAATGCTGCCTGTCCTTACCTAATTACATTTACACACATATCTTAAAATAGTGCTATAGTGCTTTACCGTTGCAGTACAGAAATCAACCTTGATCCCAGTGAACTTAATGGCAGAACTCCTTGCCCCTGTCTAGTGGGATTAAGGCCTTAGCCACATAAAAGCAAGCAAAATAACAATAGGATGGTGAGGCTTGAGGTTAGAAGTAACTGTGTGACCATCAGATCCTGATCTTTTTACTATCAAGCAGTAACTTCTAGGAGTTTAGATCAATTCATACACATGTAAGCTATATAGGGCATAAGTCTAACTCAGGGAAGTCCACCATCTAATATATCACTGCTCTGTTCAAATAAACTTATCCTTTTACTGAGTGATGTTGGTGTCACTCCTAGACAGAAAGTTGCCATTAGCAAATGTGACCATTAGCAAACGTAATTCATTTTGCAAGGTGGCAGAAGGGGCCACAGAAAACGTTTCAAGGCCAAAGATCTTGCAAAACCTGGCATGGCTTGTAGTGAAACACTCAGAACTACCCACCACTAATAAGCAGTACTCTTCATCACTCTAATTTACTGTGCTATGTTCCATTTAATATGCCAGCAAGGAGCACATTAACCAAAGTTGCTAAATAACAAAGAAAAACACTAGGACTATTCTCCCCTGAGTTTTCAGGGACCAGTGAGGCTGACATCCTTCAAACCCAAGAGCTGTGCAGATTCCAAATCTTTCAAAGCAGCCTCAGAAACAAAAGGTATCAGCTTTCCCATAGTGTGAAAGTATACAAGGGATGCACATGCACATGTGATAGCATAGGCAGCTTCACACCTGCATTTTGTCTTTCCATAGGATGAGATAAAATCTATTCCCCAGATGGGAGCATCTCCTCCCTGTGCCAGTCACAAGAGTACAATCATTATGTATGTGCATTGCTGTTCCTGTTGATTATTAAGGGATATCTATCTTCAGCACAAGTATTAGGGCAGCAGAGCTCTGGAGCTCAGTTTCAGGTACTGCACGTGTCATTTTTCCTTGTCCAAACTAGCTTCAGAACTTGCTACGTAAAGAAAATGCTGAAGATTGTATGTGCTAGTGGAAAAAAATTGTTTCATAAAGTATTCAAGTATGATCTGGATGGCTAGCATTTGCAGTTTTATTATTTGCTTGTGTTTCATGGTTGGCCTCATTTGTGAGGTCTGAAACCACCACATATCTGAAATTCCAGAAAAGGTATACAGAACAAGTCATGTCATAGTACCGAATCTGAATGGTAATTAAGGGTGACACATACTTTAGACACATACATTAGAAATGACGTTTCATCATATCAACAAAAAATAACTTACGCATCAAGATGCTTCATCCCTGAAGATGCTACATTGATAACCAATAG
This sequence comes from Aythya fuligula, assembly GCF_009819795.1. Classification (NCBI taxonomy): domain Eukaryota; kingdom Metazoa; phylum Chordata; class Aves; order Anseriformes; family Anatidae; genus Aythya; species Aythya fuligula. The sequence goes on from NC_045563.1 coordinate 58,181,996, forward strand.
ATGGCCAAGCTTTAGGTAAAAATAGAGTGTAAAAATAGTCACTCAATAGCCTACTCCAGTGTGAACCATCTTCTCTCCACTTAGACCATTTGATTCTGACGAAGGCTGAGAAGCGTGATACAAACTCTGTGTGGTCACCATGAATCCCACCACTGATGAAGTTAGCAAATTGGTATCAAGTCCACAACACCTAGGAATGGATGAAAAATAAGTATCATTCTAATTGTCAATTACTAAACTCCCAGAGAACGGAGCTCAGAACTGGCATGTGTGTTTGGGCGAAAGCCAGTGAATGTAGTTATTCCCACTGCCCTGTTCACCCATTCAACCATCCACTTTAAGTTCAGCTGCACTGAAGTTCTGCTAACATGGCTTTCACACTGCTTCTCCCAGGGCCTTGGATGCTGGGATACAGAGAAGAAAGGAATGCTGGTTGAGAATCGCTCAAATGAAGAAGTTGTAGAGACAGTTAAATAGTTTTAGATAGTTAAAACTTTGAAACCTTCAGTTGATAACCAGTAATGTAGAGCAAACATCTTAAAATCATAGAAAGGATTCTTTTTATTATTAAGTTGACCACAGGTTAATTCCATAGGCAGTAGTAAAGAGCAGTTGGAGAGATTTCCTGCAATCAAACAAACCAAAAGGTTCTCCTCTCCATTTAGAAGGCCATAGAATGGCTTGGGTTGGAAGGGACCTTAAAGATCACTTAGTTCCAACCCCACTGCCATAGGCAGGGATGCCATGCACTAGGTCAGGTTGGCCAAGGTCCCATACTGCCTGGCCTTGAACACCTCCAGGAATGAGGCATCCACAGCTTCTCCGGGCAACGTGCTCCAGGGCCTCACTACCCTTACGGTGAAGAATTTATTCTGCATCCTTTTGTAACATATAGAAACACAATTGAAATAAAAGTGGTGAGATGAAGAGCAGTGAGAAATGACATGTTGAAATACTGCCTTTAAAATCTACTTTATTCAAGTGGAAACAAAACACTTTAAAAGGTGATAATGCTCAAAAAGCTATTTAACTCACCAGCCAAATTGAACTGACCAAAATCTAATTTATTCCTTGTCTTGTTTAGCAGATGCTTAGAAGATCAATATAGTTGTCTCTGTAGATCGGCATGAAATATTAACCAGTCTGAGTGTTCTGAAGCTTTTTACAACATATTCAGCCTCATTAAACATTAAGCAGCCTTGAAATATAAATATAAAATAACTATCAGCTTCCTATCCTTCATACACAGAACAAAGGTAGCTCAGAAGTGGGAAGGAGGAAGAAAAATATTAAATGAACTGGGAATTCAGAGAGAAGTTAACTTAGCAAAGCTGTCAGTATAAATTGACTCAATCAGATACACTTTACCAAAAGGAGAGGTATTAGTGCCGTGTCAGTTTGTGAAACAGAAAAATATCTGCTAAGAAGCAAATAATAGTGTGGCATTTACAGCATAAGGAATTCATAGAAATGTGTCTCTGACCACAGATGTACCTATCTCAGGTGCAATCCTCATTTACAGTATGGCTCCTTTTACCCCTTATAGAGGTACCCCTATAGGGGTAGTCCTATAGGACCCACGTCTCTATGAGTTGAATCAGGAGGAAGCCTTCTTCCCTTTTTTCTGCTTTTCATTACCGTCTGGTATGTTAAAAATATCTGGGCAATACAATAGCAAAGAGTTTCAGGTTCAGTAAAGGGAAATGTCAGCTTTGCAAATCACTGAAAGTAACCGGACGTAAACTGTCAAAATAAGTCAGCAAAGTGGCGTGGTTATTGTCAGTACAGAACTCGAGTCTGCTAGCTGAGATGTGGCTAAAGGTTATAGACAACACAGCGAGATGGCTCTACTACAACGTACAGATCAACTAATTTATCTATGAATGCTTTTCATTTTAATATATGCAGCACATTTAATGCCTTTTTCTCCCATTTGCCTGCTTGCCTTGTTATTACTGCACACTGATAGTCAAGAATAATTCAACCACACATGGTATTGCCTTTACCCCTGCAGAGTCTGGCAGGGTTTACAGAGAAGTCTTCTAAGCAGCTTTCTTACTGCTATTTCTTCTAGTATTGTGTAGGCATGCAGATAACAGACCAGACATAACGGTGTTAAAATTTATTACAGCTTTCACCACTCAGTTTGTGAAGATGGTAACAGAAAGAAGTGAAACTGTATAGGAATAATTCCCCATCAGATATACCAGATTTTGTAAAAAGTATACTGACCTATTAAGTTAGAACTATCAAATTCTCAACAAGACAATAAGAAGACCATCAATCAGTCATTGCAAAAACCATAAAGAGTTGAGAATGAAACCCAGACACACATTCAGCACACCTCGAGGCAAAATAAAATAGATATTTTTTAATTTTTGCAACATAAGCAAGACACAAGGGGACTTACATAAAGAACAAGTGTATCAGACACATTAAGAAATGATATTCAAATAATATTTAACATTGGACTGGTTTTTTGCTACATTCTTAGAACAGAATCCAAAATGCCCTTTTGCATTACACCTACCTTTTCTACTTTCTTTACCCATTGCTACACTGTAAACAAGCATTTATTAGTACAGGAAAAAAAATAAAATAAAAATCAAGTGTCCTACATTTTTTTGCACGCCAAATTTGCAGATGTGGTTTATGGACAGGGTCACAATATCTTCAAAGGTACGTTTTCAAATTAAATGAAAAAAAATGTTTTTAAGGGAAAAGATTATAGACTTTGTGAGCAAAGCCTGGTACCTTGCAGTTTAGTCAAAGAGGTGAGTCATAATCTAACTGCAACATAGGCAAGCAGAGGAGGGCAAGCAGAGCCTTAAATCTCTTACTCACTTTGCTCCTAATAAAACTTGGAACAATTTCAGATACAAGAAAGTCCTGCATTACTAGAACCCCACTCGTCCTTTTCCTATTATGGCTTTTTAAATGTTATTATTATTTTTTAAATTCACGAGGGATACATAGAGCTGCCTCTCTGGATCCGCACAGCACAGGCAGTTATCCAAGGAGCCTCTCTCATCTCTTGCAGCCACAAAAGAGCAAAACGAAGCCACAAACTCACTTCAGTGGTAAGGAGCACCATGTGGTACCTTGTTTCCTTCTGAAATCTGAGTGTTTTGTCTAAATTGCAGGTCCTGTGGATTGTTTGGGAATAAAGGTACCTTGACAATATTGTCAAGCGTTTCTTTCATACCAGACAGAAAGATCAAGGAAGACAGATTTTTCTTGCTGAGATTGCCACAGCTCTTTTAGCCAAAAAATCTTCTTCTCTCAAGTCTGTGCTCATTCATTGTCATCCTTGAATCTCTCAGCTTCTGGCATGTAGGAAACAAGCCAAACACTGGAGTTACAGGGGCACCTAAGTGCCGTGAAACAGGCACTGAAAATTAGGGTAGAACTAGCAGGCACGACGCTGAGGATATGCAGGCAGCAGTACTGTTGCTAAGGAAGAAGTGAATTTACCTTTCTCACTGCTTTCCAATCAAAACTAAAAATCTAGCCTTGTACAAAGCAAAGCTATTTCACTTCTGATGCTCTGCCCCGTTTGAAAATTTGAGATGAAAAATACTAGTGCCAAATTTGCTGTAAATATCTACTTGTGAAAGGTGTAGCAGTTTGTTTTGATGGAAGTTGCGCTTATGCTGCTCTCAAGACGTCCACCCGAAACCAGCTTCTGAAAGGCAATCTTTGAAGACTTGCAGGTTCTTTTTATGCAAGGCTTCTCCTGCCGATCCACACACAGCCTGTCCTCATTACTCATAGCGATATTACCGCAGTTATCTCTCTCCTAGCAGCAAACTTGCCCTGCATATGTTCAGATCAAAGCCCTACTGCAAAGCAGAGCCAATACTCCACTCCCTCCACTCCAGCTGTCTTCATCACCTTCCAACCTCTTCACAGCCTTCAGTCCCTGATATTCATGATCTCTCACCTGGATGTTTTTGGAGTTTTATTCCTATCTTTGACCCGCAAGACAAGCAGTTAATTTATTACATTCTTTGACAATGTCTTCTGGTTCAGTGGTGGTACAGTGCTCAGCACAGTGAAATTGTGCCTCACAACTTGGATTCCTAAGAGTTACAGTAATACATGTAATAAAACAACCACAGTTTTAATTCTATTTTACTAAAATTCATACCTCAAGACTACCAAACCATGAAGAAATAGCATATAAGGGAAAGAGAAAATAATCACACTGATCAGAATGACATACTGTAAATGCATCAACCCTCAGCTAGTATTAATGGCTCCAAAATATATATATTTTTTCTATCTTTCAATGTGCCTTTGCTCATTTACATTGACAAGCACAGTTTAAAGTAAATTTGGTTGTAAGCAATCCTTGTAGATAAAAAGGAACACTGAGTAAAGCACCCCTATCTATTTTTTCCTGCTATAGAGGACATATAATGGATGTGTGTATACCAGCATATGAAAGACGAATAAGGAAGAAAATTCTGCTGTTTGGATTAAAACTGAATAAAAAAGGCACACATATATGCCGATTTCTTTCATCAAGGACTGTAGAGATATCCTGGTAATGCTGCAGCTTTCTATTCTCTCTAAAAGAATTGAAAACCTATTGAAGATCAAGACAAAGAGATCAACACACACATAAGAGGGTAGTGAGAAAGCCATCAAAATACGTCAATAGGAATAGAAGAGATCTTTGGAACACCAAAATGTAAATCTACGTCCTACACAAAAGCCTTTGTAATGCCTACAACAGGTCACTGAAACAAAGTAGTTTCTGGAACAAATCTTCTAATAGGATAAAACTTTGTTCTTTAGGAATTAAATGACTATTTCATACATATGTAACTGGATATGAGCATAAGCAGAACATGGATGAACTACCAGCAAAGCCACTTGATTGCCTATTCTCTCAAAATATTTGATAATTTTAAGTATGTTTTTATTTTCAGAAGGCTTTGTGCTAGATTTGCAAATAGGCTGGAAAAAAAATACTAATTAGAACCAACTATTGTTGAGAAATGTTAATGTGGAATGGGAGCCGTTTAAAGAACTGTAGCAGAGTTTAAAATATAAGTTCATTCCAGTAAATCAGTGTCAAAATGACAAGAGAAGCCAACATGGCTCAAGACAGATATATGGAACAGTATGTAAGATAAAGAAAAGAGCTTTTGAACCCATCCACAGAATATGAGAAGTGAAAGATTTGATTAAGTATTAAAAGAAAAAGGCTAAACCAAATGAAACAAAAACAAAAGTGAATCATACAGCTAACAATCTCTCAATGTAAGAAGGGTTTCTTTTGTTTTATAGATATATATTTTGTTTTGTTTGTTTAAATAGAAGAAAAGAAAAGCACCAAGAATCTGCTTTCCAGAATAATACTTTTCACACAAACTAAAAAATAAAAAGGAAATATATTTAAAGATTTAATTTGCTACTGTCTTAAGATATATCTGGTGCAACCCACCTGAATACTCCTATATGAGGGAGTTTTAAGACTTTTTTCCCACCTTTACTGCTTTCTTGTATCAGTGCAAACCATGCAGTGATGCCACTTACCGAGGGCAAGTACTGTGGGCACACGTTCAGACAAAGAGAATAACCAGTCAAGGCAATCACTGTGGAAAGTGCCATCAGAGCACAATGAACCTCTCCCCTGCACTAGTAGGCGTTTCTGAGGGGCAGTTCCCTCCCTTGGTCTTAGCAGTTGTTGCACCACATCTTCACTCGGAAGGAGCAAGGGTAACAGCCTTTCTTCTCACAAACTCTTTAATTATTGGTGGGTGGTGACTGGGAGCTACACCCATGCAGCCATATATACCCATATGCAGATCTTCAATGTTTCCTGCAAAGCTTCCCATAACTTTGACTTTACATCTAAATCAGCTACATCCTAAAAGACTTCGGTGCTATTTTAGTCCGAGCTTTCTAACTTTGACAGGACAAGAGAACTAAGGATGCATGCACTGTACTGGCATATCCTGATGTAACCAATCAAAAGAATTTACTCCTCGACCCACTGGTAATGTAATCCATGCCCATGCTTTCCTGGTATGATGTATTTTTCCCACCTGGGGTAACAACTGTTCCTTCTCATTGAGCCGTACCTGAATGACCCATGCAAGGGAATAAGAGAATGACTTATGCCCCTTTAATTTCTTGCAGAGCTGAGCCCCAAGGAAGCCCACAGACTAGACACCAGATATCTGAGAGAGCAAAAAAAAAAGTGGGAACAGAAATTGAGAGAAGACTTCACTGACACTTTACAAGTTCACATAGTTCAAGAGAAATCCCGGAAGACAAGAAACACCATCATAATGCCATTAGTTAAGGGAAAGCCTAGGGAAACTAAAAATGTATGTAGGGAAAGCTTAAAAAACATTTTAGAAAAGAAAGTGAGGGCAAACACTTTAAATGAGCACACTAGTGGTTCAATTAATGTTTTCAGAGATGCCCACAGGAGAAAATCTCCAAGGATATTATCTATTATCCCTAGGATAGACAAAGAGGGGGCGATGGGAAACTGATGTGGAGATGCTCTGAATCATTTCCCCAGGTTTCAGTTTGGAAGCTAAATGCATTAAGAAAAAAATTAGAACAGCAAATATATTCCAGAAATGTGTACATCTGATAGGCTGTTTAATCATGTATCAGTACAAACAGTGGGCTAGGCTAATAATCTTAGAAACAGCACTAAAGTGCAAAGAAAAGTAAGCTTTGATTAATACAGTGGGCAAGGGGAGAAGAGATCATTTACTTTTCCATAAAATGTGTAGGACATTCATTAAAGAGAAGATGCAAGTCCTTTTTGGAAGAAATTCGCTGGTTTCCATCTGCTAGATTCTATCAAAGAATCCAGAATGAAGGTGAAAAGGTAGAGACAAAAATCTTAAGGAAAGCCAATCTAAGTTACTAGTCAAGAATTATACTTGGACAGCCCAAGCACTTTCCAAGACAAAGAATACATACAATTCAGTGTAAATAATATGATTAAATTAGTATTTTTTTTCATTAAAAATCTTTTCTTTTAACAAGGATAGCAGCCCCTTTTACTCCTTTGTTTTTATTTTTAATTTAATTTAATAATAAACCAGGATACAGGTTGGGGGGGGGAAAAAAAAAAAAGCGAAGTATCATTTAGACCCTTCTTTTCCAAAACAACTTCATTTCCCCTAGAAGCTCAAGTAGCACATGGGTATTATCTATCTACCAATTAACTATCTACCAATTAACATGTATTTTGGAGCCACCATTTGGAGCCTCACCTGTAAGTGCTGACATATTCAGCAGAGAAATCTCACTTTCTTCTCTGTCACCACTGGCACAACTGCACCACCTACTCCCACATCCATCCATGCTGCATGGCCATAGCTGCATGGCGCTCATTTAAAATTAGGTCTGCATTTGCTATTGCCTCATTCATGGGGAATGGCTGGTTTTACTGTAACTACAAGCTTTTAGCTCTAGCTGCAGCCTCAGGTTTTCAGCTGGGAGGAATCCAGTCAGATTTCCCGTGTGCTGAACAAATATCAGAGGTCACAAAGAATACATGCATCTGTAAGAGCATGAAACCTGGGGAGGAGGGAGAGAAAATAAACAGCAGCCAACACCAATACAAAAAGCAAACAATTATATGCCATTTAATGTGGTTTAAAAACACTGACCACACAAAATGGCTTTATGCCATGTCAACAAAATTGTGCAATAAATAAAGGTGTAATACTCAGGTATTTTCTCAAAATAGTAAACCCACATGTGCTCTTTTCCTGAAGACTGGCTTCAAAATAAAATGTCAGCCACATTCCAAGATAACAACAACAACAAAAATCAATGTGTTTGAGAACTGCTTGACTGATTTCCAGCTGTAGCAAAATGATACAATACACAATCCCTACACTACTTCTCTTCGTTTAAGAGTCCAGCTCATGAGCAGAGCCCATCTGCTTGCCTCAGATGACAGATGTTGGCGGGACGAGGGAGGATGTCCAGCGGAGGATGGTGCCCTGCCCATTCCCCTCTCTGGGCTGGTTATCCTACACTCTCCTCCGTCTTTGGCAGTGGCTACAGCCTGCAAAATAATGGCCTCAACAGCTTTCTAGGCCCACTCGCTGTTATAATCTGTATAATAAGTATTAGTTTAGTTTTTCGTATGGAAAGTTAATCCCCTAATAACATTTCAAATTACTGAAGAGTGTTTGGAAAAATCATAGCTACCATTCAGAAACCTGTGCTGCAATCAGCTACACAAGATATACAGCATTCTGTAATTAGCGTGCACCTTTCAGACTTGGCTAATTACCTCTTATGAATTAAGATTGGTCTTGCTTCCCTCCCCCAAGCCCTACACTTGAGAGAAAAATATAAAAAAAAAAAAAATAATGAGAAGGATAAGCTCTGTACTTCTAAGGCAGCTGAAAATTCAGTAAGATAATGTCACTGATTTGGTTATTTCCAGGTGAACATCAGGTTATTCAACCTAGGTGAATTTAATGATTCTGGACAGGTTGTGCAATGAATCTTCCTATAAATCACTTATAATTGCAAACATAAAAATTAAAAATCAGTCTGAAGAGAGAGATAACAGTATTAATGATGGGAAGCAGTAATCTACAGATAGCGGCGCTGCCATTTTAATCGGGGCCGTTCCGATGAGAGGCTTCTGAACCTCACGGGGACAGCACTGAGATGAAGAGGCTAGGGCATCTCACCCAGGGCAATTTTAACGACTACATGTGATTAACATAAATGTTTGCCAATACACTGACATAAAAACTTCAGAACATTTCTCTCATACAGTGTTCTGTTATACCCCTCAGAAAGACTGATCAACCCCAATTTCAGCTGGGCTTCCCAAGCCTCCTCTCCAGTAGCATTTTCCAGCTGGCTATTAGCCCCGTGCTGAGCCATGGATTGGATTTGCTTGGGTTAGTATCCCAGGTCAGCATTTTGAATGACACAGACCATCTCCGGTTCAAAATCCCCCGGGGGTAAAAACCACCTTTTTCTTTTTATATCTGTGAGTGCTGATCAGCTGAACAACAGCTCAACCTCCTCCTGAAAGAAGTCAGAACAACTGAGATGTAAATGAAATGTGGATGAAATCTTGCAATTTGGAAAATAAGTGTATTTCAATTCATGGCCTGGTTGGAGTTTTTAAAAGGTTTTGTCCTTTTTAACTTTAGACCAAAGCTTTAAGGAATATTAGCTGTGTCAAAAGGAAAAAAAAATTGAAAGCCGTAGCACAGAATTAGAGATGGCTTGAATTTCTGTGTAGGAGACAAACTCATCTGCTTTGTTCTGTAGGATGTTTGGAGCCATGATTAAGATGAGCCTTTTTCTGGTCATATTTTAGGTAAGACTGAACTCTTCTGATGTTAGCCATTTTTATCAGATTTTGGCTCCAGATAAAAGAAACCTTGCAGGTCCAATCATACAGCCAAATGACTAACTGCCACCCTTTGTGCCTATTAATTATTTCTGGCCACAGCATTCTGCACATAATGGATCATGGACTCAAAATTATGTCTTTTTTTTTTTTTTTTTTTTTCAATTAAAAAAGAAAAAGGAAAAAAAAAAAAGAAAAAAGAAAAAGAAAAAAATGCGTCTAGGTCATTATTTCCAGGAGTCAGCACTTGCTTTACTGAAAGTCAAAAGATAATCAGCCAGGAGCACCTTGGGTTGCTTTGTTCAGGTACTCAGTATTTGCAGCTCATGATGACTTTTAACTAGAAATGTGAGAGCAACCATAATTACAAAATCAGGCACAAGTTGATTCAAAATTCATCAATCCAAAAACCCAGAATTGATTATGCAAATATGGACATGATGTCTGGGTGGGAAAAAAGGACAAAAAAAAATTAAAACCAGTTTTATCCTTGGGAAAAATCATGAAATCCTTGTTCCAAGTCACTGTGTTTTATTTTATTTTTAAACTTTTTCCTACTTGCCATGGGACAGAGGCATTGAAACCCTTCTATGGTATCACATTAATATCATATCGTTCGGGTTTTTTTCCTCATGTGATAGTGAAGTGTAGTCACGTTAGCACATTTCATTGTGAGTTAGTAAAAATGAACGTTAATATGGCCTGATACTAATCCACCATGACAGAAAATTCCTAATACGATAAAACTTTCATATCATATTAGTAGAAAAAAGTCAGTTCCTGCCTGTTCCAGGTCACTTTCAATGTTGCCTTTGAGCATACAGTAATGGCAAGCATTTGTCTGTCTGCAAAAAAGGTCCCTAATACTGTTCAATGGTAAAATAAAAATGCCATTCAGATGAGCCTTATTTTTCTCCCGTGAAACAGCCCATTGCAGGAGAGCCCTCAAATTTATCATATCAACTGGCATTCATTTCTAAGCCTTAACTCTAAGTTACTCACAGTGCCTCTTGTAATGATGCGCAACTTCTTTTTAAATAGTTGTTTCTTTATATAAAAACAGCTGCAGAAATAAATATTCAGTCCAACACAACTCCTCTCCTCAGTTTCTTGACCAGTCTTTGAAAGGTAGCAGTCTATCATGGGCAGTATGTTCAGCAAGTCTTTCAAAGCAAATGCCAACAAGAACAACGAAAAAAATTGTTTCCTGCAAGAACTTGTTGGATATTTCCCAGAGAGTGATAAAATATTTGAAAGAAACACCAACTTACAAGGCCTTGCAAAGTCTCTGGCCATGCTGAGTCTAAGTGACAATCAGACCCTTCTCCTTTGTCCTTCGTGACCCAAGTGAGGAGCACTCTGGGTCTTCTTCTCACCTGGTGTAAACTAGCAAAAGTCAATTTAAATCCAGAGTTCAATGGCAATTTCCATCAAACCACTGCCTGGCTTTACAGCAAGAGTTGTTGCTTTACATTGCATGCTCGTAATAGCAGCAGTATGATCAGGTAATCCTAACAACTGCAAATGCTGAGCTTCCTTACATAGGCTGCATGATTCAGAATTTAGTGTTACAGAGAATTTCATTTTTCAACACAAAGACTTAATTTTCTCAACAGAAACATCCAAGCAACTAAAAAAGAATGTACTCATTTTAGCTTTTCTCCAGAAAATGAGAGTTCAATTGACAGTGCTGCAGAGCAGTACTGAAGAGAAATTATGCTGGAGATCAGTTTAGTCTACGGAATATCCCACAGGTCAAACACTGAAATACTTCCTACAGTTTGTTCTTTAATTCAGGTTATTGGATACACTTCTGTGTTTAAGACACTCAAAAAGTCCAAAACTTTGAAGTAACTTGACTTCACTGCTGAAAAAAATAACAAGAAACCAAAACAGTGGTGGTGGGGAATGGCCAGGTTATGACAACCAAAAAAGGAGTAATTTTCAGCTGTATTAGTGCCTGTGAAACACCAGAAGTGCAAAATGTAATTATCTTAATGCTATTTTTGATATCATATCAGCAAATTACACTGAGTTCCTACTGTGACACTTGTATCAGGGTAAGAATTATCCTGTTGTGAGTGTCGATCCCAGGGGAAAACGAGGCAGCATAAATGGCTGTGATTCTTGAGCAATTAGCTGCTCCCAGGCTGCAGACACTCTTATTTAAAAGATAGTTATGGAATGTTTAACTTCTAAACATCTATAACATTTACCCCCTATTTGTTTTTTCAGTAATTAAGCCTCCAGGGGATCGTCCTATGTAACAAGCATTTCTTCCTTGTTTTGCCACCCATTTTTCTTTATAATCATGACAAAATCCCTTTTTGCTATTAAGATACACACCGTGAAATTTGGAATTGTTTGTAATAACTATGTCTTTCCATTAGTGCTAATACCCTAATGCCACAGGACAACCATGTAATGTGCTGAAGGATTATATAACTTCATGTTGAGCAAGAAGAAATTATAAGTTTCAATCTCCTTTGGGAGCTGCTTTTTTGTTTTGTTTTCAAAGTTGAGAATTATTGAGGAAAGAGAGAAACATTCATCGCTACAACTGAATGCAGATCTTAAGTATTTACTCTAGAGTTGTACACCTTGACCCAAAAGAGTTGAGTAGAGACAACTGGATAAAGCAAAGGCTAACATTAACACATGACAATAAAAGTCACAAGATGCCAAACAGTTCAGCAGTAGTGCATCAAGAGTATAAGCAGCTCTTCAGAAAGTTTTCTACACGCACATAGAGGAAAGAGATATAATATTAGTGCAACAGTGCCATTTCAGCACAGAATTATTCAACAGTATCTATGATCCCTGCTTCAGACTTTGAAGTCTATAAGCTTATACACTGCGATCAAAATGCTGGATGAATGCAGCCTTTGTATTTTTCCTTGAATCTGCCAGTCTACCTTATACCTGAAAGTAAAAGCACAAATAAAAATACACCTTGTAAAAAAAAAAAAAAAAAAAAAAAAAAAAAGTGGGCACTTTCAAAATCCTTTACGTACAAATTGGAAGCTGAACACATTTTGAAAAAATAAATAAATCCAGAAATCTCTCTTTTAGGCATAACTTTTTGTAACATTAATTTACAGGCAAAATATAACTGCATGAAAAGATCAGGTTATAATTAGGACTTTAAACAACTGTAAACGAAATCTTTCTTCTAAGAGAAATCAGTTTCATGGCATACAAAACATCGGCTCAACATCTCCAAATTTCTGATACAGCAGAATTCTACAGAAAGCCATTCTTTTAAACCAAGCTAAACTACAGCTATTACCACACTGCATCATTACCACTCCAACATTGTAATGCACCACTGAAGCAAACTCAAAATATATGCTTTGGTAAACAAGGAAATCATTGATTTGTTAAAGGCTTTATATAACACATGCAAAACTCACACTGTCATTCATATATGTGCTAAGTTATCCTACCATCTTTCTTTTACCATGATTTCCTTCCTTGACACACTGCTGAACTGTTCTCCTGGCTAGCAACTACTGATTTTTCTTAAATAATTAACTGTTCTTCCATTTGAAAATACCAGTGAGTGGGTTTTCTTCATCACTAGATGATGCAGAGTAAAGTTAATGGTAGCTAACGAGCCTTACTCTTGGATTTTGAAATATTCTGGCAAATGCAGCAAGCTCTGTTCCAGCTGCTGCACATTTTAAATCCAGGGTTTGGTCTTTTGTGATTAATTGCATGTGTGTCACTGCAGTTTGGTCTGTTGTTATTAACTGCATGTGTGTCACTACAGAGCTCCAAGATGGTTGTGCAGAGCCCTACAGGAGGACTAAGCTGCCTTCCACCATGTTAGGGAACACTGACCACACGCACAAAGCTTATAATTTCTCCTGGCAGGACCAGGGTGCTGTTAAAAGCACAAAATATTTGAAAACAGCAAAAATCAAATCTGCTGTACAATTGTGGCTTCTTTTAACACATTCCTGTGTCCATCCTTACACTTGCCAACTGCGTCAAACTCTCAAGGGTCCTATATGCTTCACAGCATCTTACTGTATTATAACACATTTTTCTCAGTACCATATGACCATGAAAACAGGTGGTTTACTCTGTACTATATATTTTATTTGGATACTTACTGGAGAAAGTGATTCACAGTCATTCATTCACATCAAGTCTGACATCCCTGGCAATGAAATTTAGGGCCAAGTTCTCATCTAGTGATTAGTGGAGTCAACTTTACACTGGCAGAGGAAAAAGGATGATTACATGAAAAGTGAATCATCATAACATGATCCTGTGACACAAGGTATGCCTGCAAATATCAATAATGCAGCCAAGTACCTTTAAGTGTACCAAGAGTTGTGCAAGGCCATGTTCAACACCCACTTGAGAAGTACAGATAATATATGAAAACTACCTAAACATTAAAAAATATATATCAAAAAAGCTATCAAAATATACATAAAACATAAAATGCACACTTCTTCCTTGAAGATTAAATTGCTTGAAAATATCAGGGAAGGTGACAGACAACTTTCTTAAATTAGAATGACAACAGAGCCATCCTATGTGTGCTTTCTGCATCTCCCAGGTTGCTGACACCCGTGCCCTGGGATGGAACAAGGGACAACCAAGCAACACGCACCAGTGTGCCCCTCCTGCCACTGCAACACTCACCACACTGAATCTACGTTCACAAGAGCTCTGACAGGGAGATTCACAATTTGGAAAATAAATTCACTAAACACCAATTAAAATGTGATCATGGCAGAAATCTTTAAAGCAAAAAGGATTAGATGTAGCAATGAGCAGCTGGATTTTGGCTGGCAAGATTTTAGAGGGCAACATCTTTATTTCCTCAATTATTGCTAAGTGCTACTTAGAAGACTTTTTTGGTCATAATATAGCTGGTCTTTCACTTGCTACTTGTTATTTCCTTTCTGCATACCATTCCATTATGCTCTTCAGCTATTACAATCTTTATTTTCAGCTGACGCTGAAACTAAAACGGGGAGATTGCATTTCCTGTGAATTACAGAATCACAGAACTATATGGGTTAGAAGGGACCTCAAGAGATCATCAACTCTTTTACTGAGAGAACTGGCAGAGGAGCTGGCCAAGCCACTATCCATCATTTATCAGCAGTCCTGGCTATCGGGGGAGGTCCCAGTTGACTGGCGGCTAGCAAATGTGACGCCCATCTACAAGAAGGGCCGGAGGGCAGACCCGGGAAACTACAGGCCTGTCAGTTTGACCTCAGTGCCAGGGAAGCTCATGGAGCAGATCCTCCTGAGAGTCATCACACAGCACTTGCAGGGCAAGCAGGCGATCAGGCCCAGTCAGCATGGGTTTATGAAAGGCAGATCCTGCTTGACGAACCTGATCTCCTTCTATGACAAAGTGATGCGCTGGGTGGACGAGGGAAAGGCTGTGGATGTGGTCTACCTTGACTTCAGCAAGGCTTTTGACACCGTCTCCCACAGCATTCTCCTCAAGAAACTGGCTGCTCTTGGCTTGGACTGGCGCATGCTTCGTTGGGTTAGAAACTGGCTGGATAGCCAGGCCCAAAGAGTCGTGGTAAATGGAGTCAAGTCCAGCTGGAGGCCAGTCACTAGTGGCATCCCCCAGGGCTCGGTGCTGGGACCGGTCCTCTTTAATATCTTCATTGATGAGCTGGACGAGGGCATCGAGTGCACCCTCAGTGAGTTCGCAGATGACACCAAGTTAGGTGTGTGTGTCGATCTGCTTGAGGGTAGGAAAGCTCTGCAGGAGGATCTGGATAGGCTGCACCGATGGGCTGAGGTCAACTGCATGAAGTTCAACAAGGCCAAGTGCCGGGTCCTGCACCTGGGGCGCAATAACCCCAAGCAGAGCTACAGGCTGGGAGAGGAATGGTTGGAAAGCTGCCAGGCAGAGAAGGACCTGGGAGTGATGGTGGATAGTCGGCTGAATATGAGCCAGCAGTGTGCTCAGGTGGCCAAGAAGGTCAACGGCATCCTGGCTTGTATCAGAAACAGTGTGACCAGCAGGGCTAGGGAGGTGATCGTCCCCCTGTACTCAGCTCTGGTGAGGCCGCACCTCGAGTACTGTGTTCAGTTTTGGGCCCCTCGCTACAAGAAGGACATCGAGGTGCTTGAGCGGGTGCAGAGAAGGGCGACGAAGCTGGTGAGGGGCCTGGAGAACAAGTCCTACGAGGAGCGGCTGAGGGAGCTGGGCTTGTTCAGCCTGGAGAAGAGGAGGCTCAGGGGCGACCTTATCGCTCTTTATAGGTACCTCAAGGGAGGCTGTAGCGAGGTGGGGGTTGGTCTGTTCTCCCACATGCCTGGTGACAGGATGAGGGGGAATGGGCTAAAGTTGCGCCAGGGGAGTTTTAGGTTAGATGTTAGGAAGAACTTCTTTACCAAAAGGGTTGTTAGACACTGGAACAGGCTGCCTAGGGAAGTGGTGGAGTCACCATCCCTGGAAGTCTTTAAAAGACGTTTAGATGTAGAGCTTAGGGATATGGTTTAGTGGGGACTGTTAGCGTTAGGTCAGAGGTTGGACTCGATGATCTTGAGGTCTCTTCCAACCTAGAAATTCTGTGATTCTGTGACTCCAATCCCCCTGCCAAAGTAGGTTCCTTAGAGCAGGCTGCCCAGGTAGGCGTCCAGGCGGGCCTTGAATATCTCCAGAGGAGACTCCACAACCTCCCTAGGCAGCCTGTTCCAGTGCTCTGTCACCCTCACTGTGAAGAAGTTCTTTCGCATGTTGGTGCGGAACTTCCTGGGCTCTAACTTGCAGCCATTGCCACTTGTCCTATTCCCACAAACCACTGAGAAGAGGTTGGCTACATCCTTCTGTCCCCCACCCCTCAGATATTTATATACATTGAGGAGATCCCCTCTCAGTCTTCTCTTCTCCAGGCACCACAGCCCCAGGTCTCTCAGCCTTTCCTCACAGGGAAGATGCTCCAGGCCCCGTATCAGCTTTGTGGCCCTCCGCTGGACTCTTTCCAGCAGATCCCTGTCTTTCTTGTACCGGGGAGCCCAGAACTGGACACAGGACTCCAGGTGAGGCCTGACCAGGGCAGAATAGATGGGGAGGATCACCTCTCCTGACCTGCTGGCCACGCTCCTTTTAATGCATGCCAGGATCCCATTGGCCCTCTTGGCCACAAGGGCACAGTGCTGGCTCATGGTCAACCTGTCGTCCACCAGGACCCCCAGGTCCTTCTCCTCAGAGCTCCTCTCCTGCAGGTCGCCCCCAGCCTGTACTGATACTTCGGGTTGTTCCTTCCCAGGTGCAGGACTCTACACTTGCTCTTATTAAAACTCCTCTGGTTTCTTCCTGCCCAGCTCTCCGGCCTGTCCAGGTCTCGCTGAATGGCAGCACAGCCTCCTGGCGTGTCAACCACTCCTCCCAGCTTTGTGTCATCGGTGTACTTGCAGAGGGCAGACACTATTCCCTCATCAAGGTCGTCAATAAAGATGTTGAACAAGACTGGACCCAGCACCGACCCCTGGGGAACACTGCCAGTCACAGGCCTCCAGCCAGACTCTGCTCCGCTGATCACCACCCTCTGAGCTTGGCCAGTCAGCCAGTTCCCAACCCACCTTGCCGTCCACTCCTCTATCCCACACTGTCTCAGCTTTGCTAGCAGGATGTCATGGGAGACAGTATCAAAAGCCTTGCTGAAGTCAAGGCAGATGACACCCACTGCTCTCCCCCATCTACCCAGCTGGTGATGCCATCACAGAAGGCATCGAGGTTGGTCGAGCACCACTTCCCCTTGGTGAATCCATGCTGACCACTCCTCATAACCTTCTTCCCCAATTGCTTGGAGATGGCCTCCAGAACAAGCTGCTCCAACACCTTTCCAGGGACACAGGTGAGACTGACTGGCCTGTAGTTTCCTGGATCCTCCTCCTTGCAATTCTTGAAGACCCGAGTGACACTGGCTATCCTCCAGTCCTCAGGCCCCTCTCCTGTTCTCCAGGACCTTTCAAAGATGATAAAGAGCGGTTCAGCAATTGCCTCTGCCAGCTCCCTCGGCACACATAGATGCATCCCATCAGGGCCCACAGATTTGTATGCATTGGGCCCACTCAGATGTTCCCGAACCAGTCTCTCCTCAACCAGACAGAAGCCCTCCATTTCCCAAACTTTTTCTCTCCCTCCAGGATCCAGGAGTCCTGGGGGGAGTCTTTGAAGCAAAGACTGAAGCAAAGAAAGCATTCAGTATCTCTGCCTTCTCAGCGTCCTCCGTTACCTGGACACCCACTTTGTTCAGCAGGGAACCCATATAATCCCTAGTCTTGCTTTTGCTGTTTATATACTTATAAAAAAAATAAAGCTTCTTATTATCCTTTATCTCCTTTGCCAGCTTCATCTCAAGGTGGGCTTTAGCCTTCCTCATCACGTCCCTGCAGGCCCTGACCACACTCCTATGCTCCTCCCAAGGGGACAGGCCCTTTTTCCACATTTCATAGTCCTTCTGCTTCCTTTTGATCTTGTCGATGAACTCCTTGCTCATCCACACAAGTCTCTTACCCCCCTTCCCCAATTTTTTTTTTGGGGGGAGCGTGATCATAAATCCAAGTGCAAATGCAGTAGGCTTTCAAAGACTTTCTACAATGAGTAATGAACCTTGTATGCCAGGGGGACATTCAAATTAAAACAGGGACAAATTTTGTCAGAAATAGATTTTACCATAAAAAGGAGTAACGTGAAATATTCAAGTATTCTATCTGAAAAATAAGATCATTAAGTAGTGTTTCTGAACATATCCATTACCATTTTAGCAGTAAAAAAGATTTATATTAAAAGAAAATAAAATACTTTGTAGCAGTCTATAATAGATCCAAAGTAAAACTTAAAATTACTTTAACTAAATAATGCTTCCTTACCACATTCCCAATAAATATAGAGAACAATGTGTTACTACAAAATATTGAGATGATCTCAAAAATAGCTTTAGGATGGATAAAAAGAAAAAAAAAAAAGTCATATAAAGTTACTGCAGTGAAGTATAAATAATAATAATAATAATAATAATAAAAGAAATATATTCCTATACAATGCTGAGTATAAATATTAATCAGATTCAGATGCATAGGTTGTCTAAAGATATTAAGAAAAATAATGAAAAAGTACTCCTTCATTGTCATATGCTCCTTGCAAATACATGCTGGGATAATGCTTCAGCTATAATAAAACTGCTCATTATCTGGAGATGCCGTAACAGGAGAACAAACATCAGCTATATTGCTGAGAACAATTCTGTGGAGGCAGTGAAGGACTGCAGGAACATAGCTTCCTTTTTGATATTTGATGTTTATGAAGGTTGATTGAAGCAGAGTGATTACAGTCATTTAATTAGATGACTGTACACGAGAGTTCTTTGCAAAAGAATAGTATGTATTTACGTATTTGTTCAAATTCAAAATGCCCAGTCTGGTAGTAGTGGAAAATCATTTTGAGGGCAGAGGGAAAGCAAATTGGGAGAGGATATTTGTGCTGCTCTACAGCTGATCAGAACATGTGTCATTTACTGTTTTCCATATGGGCCAAATACTGGATGGACTATTTGGGATGCACTGTTCTCCAGCCCCTGGTTATCTGTTGATCCTGGGATTGCTCTGTTTCCACTACTCCTTATACCCACACTGTGTGCAATAGCTCACATCTATAACCCATGCTCCAGGCTATTACTGTCAGTTTAATGCTAAAACAATGCTGCTCTAACACTTGCAAAAGACAATGAGTGTAATTATTCAAATAATGTGTTGTGTTCTCCCCCCTCCCCCCCCCAAAAATAAGATTGAAAGTGTTGATATGTGTTATAATAATAAATTAAAAAAAGCTTTCATAACAAATACCTTTTTCCCTTTACAGGTTTATAGAGGTTCTCTATTGTCTACCACCATCTTATACCATACAGAGAAAGTATTATTTTCTCTAAGTAAGAAGGATAAGAGCAGCAAGATGTGAAGCAATTTACTTGAGGAGAGAGTCAGTAGCTGCTCTGAGCTGAGCTGAAAGCTCATGAGTTCCTGGATGCTATTACTGCACTTCTCTCTGTAATCTGCTGCAGCCTTTGCTGCAATGATCTCCCGGAAGCATTTGTATTAATCATGGGCACTGCTGCAGCATCCAAGGGGCCCGTCAGGCCTGTTACTCTTGATGTCGATACTCTGCTTCTTTCTATGCCCATTAACAGGTATATCTCACAACTTTTATTATTTATTTATTCATTTTTTTAATTGGGAAAAGGAGAGAGGGAGAAATAATCTAAACTGCAAAATGCAGAGTACATTGGCAAGTACGTCTTTTACTTTCACCCTGTGATACAATACACAATGCAGCACGCACTGTTTTTACTACACTACCGATCTAAACTTACTTTAGACAACTTTCCTAATTTAAATTTCTTCCCTTCTTTTTATTTTTTTTTATTTTTTTTTTCTTTTTTTGTGCAACGCAAAGTAATCTTAAATTTGTTATGCGCAAAATTATAAGATCAAAACCATTTGTATATTCCGTAGCTGCCTGAAAATAAAGTTTAGGAAATCTGGGTGCTGTCTATTTTCATATTTAACACACTGAGCTGATGAGTCAGAAGAAAAGATACTTCATTTAAGAGGTTTTGCTGTCACTTTTGGCACAGATCTGAGAGAATTAATGTATAACATTGAGTGACCACAGCCAGCTCCAAGCATTCAAATCTAACCCAAGACTCAGCCCCTAGGATGTACACGTCCTGCACCTTGCTCTGCCAGAACCAGGGAAGGAGAGGAGTAGGCACAATGCTCCAAGTTCTGCCTCTCACACATGCTCAGGAACAACTCCTTCAGCTGTGTGGCTCAGCCCAGAATGATGGACAGTCTGACCTGAACTGGACTGAGTTCACTGAGCACCCTTCTGCCCACCAATGTCTGTTGTCAGGCTTCGTTCTGCTTTCACCTCTCCCTGGGACATCTAAGAGTTGCAGGGAATTCCCTTCGGCAACAGCTGGGGAGAAGCTCTTCTGCCCAGCACCCAGAGGGAGAGGGGCCAAGTTGGCTGCATTTCTGAGCTGAAAAAAGAAACAGCCCTCAGAGCAGATGGCAGGCAGCAAAGAGTGGTGTTGGAAACGATCTTTCAAGGCAACTCAATCCAAAAATCGCAATTCCACACAGCTTTCAAGTAAGCCCCCAGCTATCTGAAAAATCCTTAACATCCTAGCAAAGAAAATTCTGATCCTCTGGAAAAATAAATAAATAAATAAACAAAAAAGAAAAATAAAAAAGAAGGTAAAGATGTAACATAACTATTTTTGTTAAAAGTAAAGGTACATCAATGCAGATTATGACACAGGTACTACCAGCAGAGATGCAGTAGAAAGAGACAGGCACAACACCAGTGTATTTTTTGTCTCTCTCTGGATATCAAAAGCAGCAGCCAGCCTGATCATCTGCACTGATATGAAACTCACAGCAAAAGGAAAAAAAAAGTGCTCACACAGATCACTGAGCGAACACATTTTGCCACAGGACTGAAGTAGCACATCTTCCTTGCTGCCCATAGCTCACTCCAGCCTACACCTGATGTCAAACAGTATTGATAGCAATGTACCTATAATAACAGACACTAAACTGATTAGTTTCAGGCCATGCTAAATTGTTTTATTCTGAGATTAAATTTAGAGTAGAAACTAATGGTATTCAAAGAACTTATGATCCAGTTTTCCTCAGTGTAGCTGATGCTGCTATTATCTGCTAAATATCATCATCATCATCAACGTGCCCTCTTGCCCATTCTGCCAATTGAAATCACCCCAAAAGTAGAACATCAAAAAAATTATGTTTTCTTTAAGTTGACCTTTAAAATTGAAGTTCACAATGCCCTGGTAAGAACTTAATATATTCATTTACATAATTTTCTTCTAAATTACAAGTCATGTTTTATCAGACCAGAGTAAGCCAGGGGACATAAGGAAGCTATGTGCTAGAAGCATAACATTCAAACCCCAATGGGCTAAAAACTTATAATACAGACAGGTTAGAGAAGAAATACATACATTTACAAGCACATGTTTAATCTGCTATTGATTTACACGTGCCTCCTTTCCCTGGGGAAGGGAGGGTGCTGCCAATCATCTTCTGTTCTTTCTCAAGATTTTAAAAGAATATCCAAATTAGATGGAAAATAAAAGTTAGTAAGACTTGAAGAGCTAGGATTGTTCCTAACTGCCTAGAATAATACAGCACAACTTAATTCTTGAAATAAGAAAGCTTGTTTCCTTCACTTGCTGCACTGAAGAACATCTGAACTGAAAGTTGTTGAGTTCACTTCTAGCCCTAGCAGCATCACAGAAGATTAACATCAATCCAGCAGGAACAGAATGATGACCACTGGATTCCAAGTGTTCTGGCTAGAGGAAAATCTCCCACAACACATGTTAACATCCAGTATCCATCAAATTTATTATTGTTCCTTGACAAATGTGTGGAAACACAGAGTGGGGCCCCAGAATATTCCAAATCTGGAAAGTATCTCATACATCAAACAAATCTGGAAAATAATTCTGAAGAGAAAACAAGCTTAAAAACATTTATTGGGTGGAACGGTAGCACTCCAAAGTCATTATGCATGCATTTTGACATATTTTGTATGCCACATGCTAGACTTCCACTGGCTTTGAAACCTGTACTTCTGATGGGAAGCACCTAAAATTCTTAGGCAGAAAATACAGGCCTGCTTTCCTGCCACCTTTAATGCTGATCCATCTCACGTAGAACACCTTTGCACAAAATCTGAATAGAAATGACAGCATGCTTGCTGCGCCTCCCAAAACATTGCACAATGTGCTAGGAATAAAGATTTTATTTTATTTTTTTTTTCTATATTAGCTAACCCACTATTAAAAGAATGGACACTGCTATTAAAGTTTTCACATTTGATTCCTGAAGCAGACACTGTCCTGCTAGCATATTGTGCACACTTCATAAAACATGCGTACGCTTCTTAGCAAGGCCATGCACCAGGAGCAGGCCGGTTTGTCGAGCAGAGCCAGCAGGGAATGACATGCAAACATATTTTGTAGTAGTATCTATCACTACTTATTAGTTGCTTGCATCACTTGTGTAGTTATTCCGTTGGATAAAAACCTCACCATAGATACAATCACATCCGAAGTTATTTAAGATATAAAGGCATCTCATCAGTCTACTACACTCAATCCCTCCTGTGCAGTCAGTCTGTCGAACCTTACCCAGAGCTGTAAATGATGTTTATCAGCCCTCTGAGCACTTCCATGCAAGCTGACCACGTAAAAGCCTTGTTTGCCTTTTGTGGTGACAGCTGTCAATGTACACTACAAGTTTCACCGGGAGGTAGTGTTTCACAGCATGCCCAAGCCTCCTCCTCTCCTGCCACCAGCCAACGTAAACACTAGCAGTGTTCACCGGAGAGGGCTGTTCTGTAAATGGCTCCTGAAGGCAAGAAGTCATCTCACAGCTTCCACTGTGGATGCAATAGCCCTGGCCTCTGGGTCATCTGCCAAGGAGCAGACCCAGCTTGCACATGTGGGGAAACAAATACATTTAAAAAGCACCAGGAAACGGTTTGCTGCAGAAAGGAAAATTGTGCTGTAAGAGAGACAGTACTTATCTATGGCCTCGCAAAGGCAGGCTTTGACAT